>NW_010549335.1:2738-9904 GCF_000687285.1 Phaethon lepturus | reverse complement strand
TGCAGCCCCCCGGCTACCAAACCCTGGCCACGTGAACCTGATAGAGCTGATGAAGTGAGACAACCGCTGAGTGCTTTGCTTCTGGGCTTCCTTCTTCGGAGAGCTAGTGGGAAACAAATGGGAACATCGAGTCGTCTCCACACCCATTAGTGCTCATGCTTTTAACATATGCTCGCGCAGCGGGAGGATGGCGTGGGGTAGAGGGCTTTGGGCACCTGCAATGAGTGGAGAGCGAGGAGCAGGAGGCACCATCGCAGGGGTGGAGGAAGGACAGGAATGCTCTTCCGTGCTGGGAGTCATTGTCAGTGTTGTGTCCTGCCATTAAACCTCCTCCTCTGTGCGCATTCTTCCTTCTAAGTACATTACGGCAAGGTAAACCTTCCCTTTCAACCTTTCTACCACATCGGAAGTAATCCGTGAAAAATCTCTCATCCAAAGAGATGTTGGAATTAGACGAGAAACAATTCTGGTTTTCCATCCAAGAGCCGGCACATAACACAAGGGAGGGCACGACCTGTTACTTTCCCAGGCTGCTGCGGATGGATCGTGGGAAATGGGCAGTTTGCAGTCAAGATAGCTGAGGTTAGAACTAGGAAAAGTGCTTTGTGATGGGAAAACCTGGGATGGGTTATCCAGGGAAATGGAGGAAACTTCCTTTCTGGATGCTTTCAAGAGTAAAGGCAGTATCCAGGGCAGTTTAGACATCCTGGCCCTGCAATGAGAAATACTGATTGCTGGAAGTTATAACCTCTCTTTGCCGTGCTTTGCTACTAAAAAAAAAAAAAGGGTGTTTAAACTCTTCTGGAAACAACAAAACTCACACTTTATTATTAGATTGATCATTGTTTCTCTGATTGAGCACCGTATCCCAAGCATGCCATGGTGAAACCTCCTTCCTGGTGGTCCGTGGAGTGGTGCAAGCAGTGAAGACGAGGATGAGCGTGCTCTGGCTCCGAGGGATGGCACGGCAATGGCAGGCAATGGCTTGACCTGTTTCATGGTGTTGCAAATTCTGAGCATGTGGGGGTTGTCAGAATTAATTCGTAGCAGTTTCAAGAATAAATGAAGCAGCATGCTCCTGGCGGGGAATTCGGCACGGTCCACCACCAGCTGATTGCCTCTCGCACCCCAACTCCCTTGCTAAAACAGGGACTATTGATCCTGCTTAGATCAGTTCAGAGCAGGACAAATTTAGGACTTTCATCTCAAAGCACTAGGTTGAAGCAAAGGCACTTCATATTTTCCAAGAGGCTGGTGTCTTGCTAAAACCTCTCTTTTCATTCACTCCGAGGAGCGAAACTTTGCAACGCTGTTGAGGAAGAAAACAAGCTATTATCTCCTTGCCCCACTGGACAGCAAAGCTAGAACCAAGTTACAAGCCCTGGCTCTATGGTACGTGGTACTGAGCCGTGGTAGTAATGGGACGTCAACATCTCTGCAAAGTATGGGCCTTTAATGAAAATCAAAAATAGTACAGTGCTTTAAATGTTCCCAGATATTAGTTCGCAAGTGACAGAATGTCAATACTTGGCAGCAATCTTTTATTGAAAGTGTTTTTACAGTCTAACTTCACACTTTCCACGGGTACGGTTGAACTCCCACAGGTACAGTCCATGCCATGGGCAGCACTCGCCAGCATTGACAGAGCTTAGGTAGAATATATGAAATTGTGGTTTTCTTTCTCGATCCACCCTTCTATGAACCGGGAAAGACACTGAACTGAATGTGGGGTTGCAATTTAATCACTGAGGGTGGGTAAACAGGGTCTATTTAAATTGTGGCATTTAGTCAGGAGCTGACGTCTTGCCCATCTCACAGAGCCCCAGGTATATTGAGTCTCCCAAGTCCCCCGCGAGGTCTTATACTTCTTATCCCTCTTCCAGGGCAATGAGCTGCTGTTCCACGTCTCGCCAAGTGCCAAGCCCTATATATTTAATCGAATCAACTGAACTGCCCCGCTGTACAGCCCCACCGCAGTACAATGGATCTCCCTGGAAGCTTTAGGTTTCATTATAGCACAAGTTAATACTGTTTTCCCTAAAGCCTGCTTTTAATTAATGTCTGTATTTTCATTTTCTATCCAAGATACAACAAATGTTAGGTATCATTGGCTAACACCTGCTGTGCTCCATTTTCCAACAACACTGTATTTTTTTCGAAGGTAATTCATTTCTCCCTTAAAGAATATCCTGTGGCTATGCTTTGTTCAAGTTCAAGATGTTATTCATGTATAAAAATGGTCATGGTGTACCATTTGAAAAGGAGGAAAAGTGATGGCAAGTACGTGGAGTGTGCGAAGAACCAAATTACTTCAGATAATGCATGGTTTCCTCTCTTCTAATATGGCATAGGAATGCCAAGGAGGTTTGCCTGCAGTGAAAATCAGGGAGATGGAATTAGGGAGTATTTGCTGATGGGATTAATATTGGTACAGGCGGATGGGGAGTGAGGTTCATTAGACTATGGGGCATTTCTCTGCAAATGAATGAGGGCCAGCCCAATCTTCTGCCCCTTAGAACGATGTGAGACAAAGGGGTGCTTTGTGGATGACGGCAACGTAGGCTCATTTGGGAGGAAGAGCTCCAAATAATCTCAGTGATCTCCTCCATCTCAAATGCATGCTCTTCAGCAGCTCTAAGTTTATGTTTGGCAAAGGGAAAGGGAGACATAGCTTTCATTAACCATGTAGGGATTTTAATGGAAGTTTGAATGGATTTGTGAAACACTGAATATATATTTTGAAAGCTTTGAGTGGCAGTTCCATTACACACACACAAATGCCCTAATGGGTAACACGATTTGAAACATCTCCCTTGCTGTCAAACAGCCAGCGGTGTTCTGCAGAGGAGTGAATTAAAGAAAACTGCTTTTTTTCTCCACTGCCTGAAATTCCTGAGTGTAATTCAGCTTGTTTTCTGTGCTTGATAACTTTTGAGTAGTTCTTACATGTAATTAATATTTACAGCATGATTGGCACTTCTCATTCCCGTAGCTTCAGTGATACACAGCAATTAGCTTAACCAGGGAATTTCATCAGAGATGGAGAGGTTGTATTAGAGAACCAGGTCCAGCTTCTCATGAATGCAGCAATGCTCTGTTG
The DNA here is from genome assembly GCF_000687285.1 of Phaethon lepturus. Taxonomy (NCBI): domain Eukaryota; kingdom Metazoa; phylum Chordata; class Aves; order Phaethontiformes; family Phaethontidae; genus Phaethon; species Phaethon lepturus. Next base: position 6,804 of record NW_010549335.1, on the reverse strand, counting down.
GGAATATATTCTCAAGTTTAGAGTAAAAGTCATAAATAAAACAATTTTTGTATCTTCCCTATAGAGACTATTCTACAGCCTAGTATCTCTCATTTTCAAGACCTGCCTAAAAATCAGCAAAATTGCTCTATTCCATTCTGGTCTCTTCCAGCCCAGCCCAGCCCAGCGCATCTTTTCTGGATAGAGCTCATCTCCAAAATATTTTCTGCCCCATCAGTTTATCTTGTAGATGTGCACATTCTGCACTCTGGTCTCCATTTCTTTGTCCAAGACTGCATATTTTTTTAATGTGTATTTGTTTCTTCATAAGTTTTTCCAGGTACCTGGTGATTTTTGCTGCTTTTCCTCTCATATTTGCCCATTTGTTGGTGGTATATGAGTAGGATTTACACACCAGTTTGCGTTATCCAGGAACAAAGCAGAGCAGGGACTGCCACTTCATTATTTATTTCACGCTATGTTCACAAATAAAGCACAAAACAAACCCGAGATTTTACATACAAGTACATTTACATTTTTCACACTGTAAAATCATCCCTAATTTTCTTTTAGGCTCAATGTCTGTGAGTGAACCCTTGTGCTCATCGCTTCAGCTCCCAGGGCTGGGGAAGAACTCGGACCTTGCTTTCCCAGCAAGGTAGTGAGGGCAAAGACAACACTTCTTGTGTCCCCATCTCATTATCCCTTAAAGGTAAGTAGGCTGCTCCTTTCTTTTAAGCCCATGCAAGATATCAGCTCAAAAAGAGCGTCTTTGCTTTCTTCTGTCTGCATTTGCTGTCACACACAGGAAATTAAAGTAGCCAAAATGAAAGAAAAGAAAGAGAATTTGCACTGAGGAGATGGCAGTAACGAAAGGAGAGCACGGTGCTGCGTGCCATCACCGAGGCTGGACCCAGGGCAGCAGGCAGCAGTGGTGGGCACCTCCTCTGCCCTGGCGAGGTCCCACCAGCACCTTCTCCCACCTCCACTCCATCTCCTTTGTCCCGGTGCCGTGCCGCTCCATCTCCTTCGACATGGTGGATGGCTTTGCTGCGGCTGCCGCACACAGCCGCCGTGGGTTTGATGAGCCGTTACGTTCCTACAGCCTGCCTCCCTGGAGACACTTCCAAAATAGAAGCAAGTAAGGGGAAAAAAATATCCTAACCTGATGATGACAGAATATAGGACATAAAAGTGAGATATTGCTTTGTGTATTTTTCATATCATGTGCTCTGTTTTTCCATGTGCTAAGAATACGTTCTATAACTGTGGAATAGGTCCCAAGCTGCCGGTGGCCAAATTGATGGATAAGCTTAGTCCTGAAGAGCTCAGACTTCCTTTGGTTTCTTTCTTCAGTGATTGTATCTGGTCCCCAACGATAAAAAAAATGTAATTTTCGGCATTAAAAAATAAAGATGTCCCATAAAAGAAAGCACTCCCCTACAAATATATTACAGAGAGGATAAACTGTATGGTCACCAATATCACTGGGCCTGGATTTACATTCAGTGAGAGAGGGAAAAGAGAAGATGGTGCTGTTAAAATTTTGCATTTGTGCATGTGTGCTGCTTCAGGACAAGAGAAAAACAAAGCCTTAATACAAATAGGTGCTCTTAACGACTTTAAAAATAGTTTCTGCAACACAGCCATCCGACTCCTGCGTTTGTAAAATACATCTGCCATCTCGGGGTGTCTGTACGGGGCGGTGGGATGGCTCTGGCCACGTTGTGGAGAACGTGCCTGGAGGACGGTGCCCTGGGGACACAGATTAAAGTCACAGATTAACCACACACTTTCTAAATAAAAAGAAAGTTTTCCTTTGTATTAAGTTTCAGTTTGTTGCTCCTCGGTGCCATTTGTGGTGCTTTTCCCTTGTATTTTGTACACTTCCCACTGCTTTCTGGCTTCTCTCTCTCCGTTTTTTCTTTCTTTCAATGGAGAAGCTGGCATGGCCGTGCCGGCAGTGGTGCGGCGGGGACGGCGAGCAGCACAACTGGCTGAATCGTCTGGGAGAAAAGCTGGCTGCCAGCCACCAACGCACGCGGGCAAGCGTGATGGGCAACAGCTATCCCTGGCTAGTGGCAAGCTAACGGAAAACTAGATTTTTGGACAGCAAGTTTAAACCTTAATTATGGAGAGGACACTGCTGTTTTATAACATAAAAACCTGAAAGACCTGGACGTCCCTCAGGGCTCCTTCAGATATACCAGTTAGACAGCCCCAGTCACTATGTGCTGAAATCAGTGGCAACGGCATGATCCATTCACGCACCCAAACAGAGCTGTCGAGAAAGGAGGAGCACTTTTAATGACTCATTTTTTACTGATCATTAATATGGGCTCAAAACGCAGCCAGGGCTGCATGTTAAAATGGGGTGCCTAGCTGAGTATGAACAGGAGGATTTTTTAGGAAACCCATTTCCATTGAGGGTTCCCAGCTCCAGTCCGAGGGGAGCACCCTGTGCTGGGTGTGCTGCATGATCCAGGATCGTTCGATGGCTACTTTAAGTGGTAAATATGAAGGCAAGTCATAAAGCTGGAATGTGCGCTGTGCCTGTCACTTACGGTGAAGTTTTGTTTTTCTAACTGCAAATGAACTGCAGGATCCTAGTTTCCTTATAAAAGCTAAACTGCTTTAAAAATCTATGTGAATTTTGCCTGAACACGAAATTGGAATAAAGCCCCACACCTGCATATGGCTGAACTGCTAAAGTGCACCTCTTCCTCATACTTCAGACAGTGTTTGATTATTGTTACCAAAAAGATGCAGAAAGCATACAATTAAAATTGTACAGCCATCTAGACAAATTTAGCTCAAGTACATTCACAGGGTTATCTGAAAGCAATTGCAGCTGCTGGAGTGTTTTTAATAAGTGTATCCCATTTAAAATATCGAACAAACCACTTCAGTGGGTGTTTGGGAGGTGACTAAGATGCCTCTTGATTTTTGTCCTGGAGGATTAGCACGCATTTTGAGCTGCAAGAGTGAAATCTATTCCCTCATGTTCCCAAGCCCATGTTCCTGTCTAACTGGGAGAAAAGACAAGACCAGCTGAGAGGCAGCAGAGGACTCGGGGCCATTTGGCAGGCTGCGGAGGCGTGCTGGGGACGGGCTTCGGTGGGTAGTATGCCCAGAAGAGCTCTGGCTCCAGTGTTTTGCACACTGGAAGCTGAAGCTGAGCACGAGGGCTGAGGTCTGCCTGCGGTGTGGTGGCCTGCAGCTCTGCTGCATGGGCACCACTATTTTAATTCAAGGCAAGAACTACTATGTTATTACTTTGTAGACAGTAATTAGGTATGCAGACAGCCCAAGGTGAGCCTACCTCAACCTTCACTTAAGACAAGTGAGATTTCAGCTTTTTTTATTTTAGTACTCAAGAGGAATTGCAAATAGTACCACATTAGGGACTTGCTCTGGTTGCGGCTGTATAGGCTTTTTGGGCATCGCCCTCTCCAAACAGCCGTTGAGAGGCTGCAGTGAGAGGTCCTGGTGTGAATTCTGCTGGGAGAGGTCCTGCTAGGAAGCCCTACCCCAACAGTGGTCATTGAGAGTCGCAAGGGGCAGGTTTTCCTCACAAATGTTATTATTCCCCTGCTCACGTCTGACAGTTGTCTGACAGCAACAACTGAGAGCTGGTGTGGTCTACCAGGTCACTCTCATAGTCTTCTGCTCCTCTGGGCATTTCATGGATGGAAACACTATGGAGAAACAGGAATGCACGTCAACAAAAGGCCCCTGAAGTTTTGCTGGTAAAATTGAACGTACTCTACCATTTAAGATGAATAAACAAAGGACAAGTACAAAGAAGGAGGTCAGCTGTTGGTAGTACCTTCAAGCCAACTACAAGGTGGTGGAGCCCTCTTTGGGTACCTGCACTGGTTTTATCCCAAATACACCAGTTTCCCGACACCTCAGCACTGCAGCAAGGTAGATTTTGTTTCCAGTGTGTTCTAGGAGCTGAGAGGGCTTTACTTGTTGACACCACAGACTCTCCTAGCTCCTCTCCTAGCAGTTTTCCAGGTGCTTTTCTAAAAATGTCCCTGAACCAATGTGTGCAGTGATCCGAAAAACCCAGGTTCAGCACGAG
>NW_010549335.1:491-2712 GCF_000687285.1 Phaethon lepturus | reverse complement strand
GGGGCTTTACGCACGGTTCGAGAAGGGACATAGGTATGCTCTGGGCAGGAAAAGCCGGCTTTATAAAGCACGGAGGTATCCGTAGTGCCCGGGAGCCAGGTAGGAGATACCTGCCCAAACACTGCTATCAGCGTGAGCAAAAGCAAATTCCTCCGTCCACTCCGTACAACGCAGGGGTGAGGTGGATGCCAGAGCCCTTGCTGGTGTCTGAGAGGTGCTTCTTCCCCATACTGTCATCCTCCTGCCCACCGATGGATTGTAAATATCCCTGGTCTCCTTCTATTCGCTGTGCCAAGTCCCAAAGTCCCCACGGTACAGAGAGGGACAGAAGCCTAAGTAAAGCTGATGGACTGGATGTGTTTGAGCCTGTAGCGATAGGACAAGGGGTGGTGGTTTTAAACTAAAAGAGGGGAGATTCAGACTCAATATAAAGAAGAAATTTTTCACAAGGAGGATGGTGAACCCCTGGCCCAGGTTGCCCAGAGAGGTGGTCGATGCCCCATCCCTGGAAACATCCCAGGTCAGGCTGGACGGGGCTCTGAGCACCCTGATCGAGTTGGGGCTGTCCCCGCTCATGGCGGGGGGCGGGGCTGGACGGGTCCCTTCCCACCCAAACTGTTCTGTGATTCTGTGATGATCTCGGCATCACTGAGTAGGAAAAACCCTTTTCCCAACTGTTCCCTGCCTAAAATGAGGTACCTTTGTAGGGATTAAAGAGTCACAAGCACTTGATTAGGGTAGGGGCTCTCACCTTGTAAGGGGTCCTTTGGCGAGAGGCACCAGGCCACATGTGCTCTTGGGCTGAGGTTGAAAATTCTGCAATTTTATTACAGAACCAGGAGTTTGCTGTGCCTCAGATTTACAGCGTTGGAAAAAGCTGTGGCTTCTGGCAGAGGTTAGTCAAAATGTATTATACTTCAAGTGTTCACTATAATTAATAAAGAATGCCTCATGAATCTAGTTCTCAGAAAATGTTCAAATATGCATGGCACTCCTCACAGGTCAGATTACGGGAATGATTGTGTTATCTGCAATACCATGAAGTGATGCAAATTAAAAGGTTGGAAACGCTTTGTAATGACTGAAACATCTATATTAGGAATTTTCCCTCTTACTGTATTATCTTAAAATTCTGCTTTATATAATGTTTCTACAGCACTAAGGGGTAAATAAAAGAGGAGAGTTTGGGTTAAATTTCTCACCAATGTTTCACCTGATAGACAGCTTGGGAACATTTATTTTGGTGTAATGACAAAGTCCATAGCGTATTCGTTTCCCAGAGAACACGCAGATCTGTTCTTTGTCTTTCCCTTAAATGCAGCTGTAAATGAGTGAGCACACGGCTGAGATTTCTGCTGTCTGAGGGAACTGGACTACATTGAGATACTCTGTTTTGTCTCATTTTCTACCAAAAGTTTATCTGCAGTCAAGTGGTTGCCTCAGACTCCAGCTTTATTTCATCCCCTTCTAGCTCAGGTGCGTTTTGTAAATGCTGAGTTTCACCTTGTCTATCAAAATGAAAACTTCAGATAACATCTCCTAAAGATGTCTATAATGATTCAGTAGCCTGGCAATCTTCACAGCAGCTCAGGATAAACTGAGGGAAAATCAAGCCGTCTGAAGTCTGCATGGCTGCTCCGGAAAACTTCCTGACTCTTATCAGCATTAAAAACATTGCAAATTAACCGTCTCGCTGCAGGACTCCGGCTGTCATGGGAGATATTTTCTCACAGGCAGGTTGCTTGAGCCTTTATGCCCCCATCCCGCTGCTGTGGTCCCTGGCAAGTGTTCATGCCGGTTCCACTCCTCCTACAGCAAATGGAGATACATTGATTTGTCACTAGCAAGCAGCGCAAGCCCCCGGGGATCTGATAAACAGCCATGCAAGCCTCTCAATAGAAAGATGCTCCGTTATCCCCATAGAGGAAAGGGATGAAGAAACAAACCAAACAAATAAAATCCCCTGCAAGCATAAATTTCTCCCTCCCTTCAACGTCCCCGTTAGAAGTTCACCTGTTGGCGAGGCTTGCGAGTGGGTTCATAAAAAGTGTGATGAGTGGTTTCCCAGCGCAGAGGGGACACAGCCGGGCTGTCCCGGGTTATTTCCCTGGGCAAAGCCGGAGACCACGAGGCGGGAGCGGGGTCCCTGCGCGGCCCCCAGCACACCCCGCCGCGGTGCTCCGCGCTCACCCAGCCTTCTGCAACCCGGAGAGGGGGGCTC
>NW_010549335.1:0-298 GCF_000687285.1 Phaethon lepturus | reverse complement strand
AGAATGCCCTCGGAAACGTTAGCGTCATCCCGCGCTCCGCGGGTTCGCGCCTCCCCGCTCCCCTCCGCGGCGGCGCGGAACCACCTGCGGGACCCCGGGGCTTGAAGACGGAGGCATTTGTTACCGCGAAGGAAATAAGAAACCCCAGACCTGTTGCCATCAGAGTACGTTTTACTTCGGCACCCCGCGGGTGGGGACGGGCGGCTCCGGGGGGCCGCTGAGGCTGGACGCCCCCCGCACGTCTCCTCCGGGGATCTCGGAGTTCGTTCGCTGTTGTTGTTATGGAGGGAAAACAAAA
>NW_010549334.1:9426-9725 GCF_000687285.1 Phaethon lepturus | reverse complement strand
GCAGGGCAGGCCGCAGCGCGGTCGGTGGTTAGAAATGAAGGAGCTGGAGGACTGAAGAGGGATTTCAGACGAAAACAGAGACCCAGAACTGGCTGCTTCTGCTGAGGGACTTGGAAGGACCCCGGGGTCCAGCGTGGGACCTGTGGCCTGGGGGCACGGAGTAACATTGACATCGATGGGACCTGGACACTTGGACAGCAGGACAGGGAAGACTAAAACGCAGGAGAAAGCAGCAGCTGTAGTTCCTGAGCTAGGCAAGGTTTGGGGCATTTAGTCGTCCCTCGGCTGGGGTTTGGTAC
>NW_010549334.1:1112-9390 GCF_000687285.1 Phaethon lepturus | reverse complement strand
TGTCCCCCGGGCACCTCCTGTGCTGAAGATCAAATGCACCACTGGGGAGCAAACCCCGGATCTGCCAAAAAAAGAACCCCAGCAACGAACACATGTGGCATGGGGCATAGCTCATTCACCAGTTTCTGTTTGGTGCATAAAAACCACCTTACTGTAATCACTTTAGCATCCAGACTAAAACACAGCGCTCCAGTATCTGCTGATGCACCCGGGGACTAAACAAGCTTTGAATTAAGGAAATGGAACATTAAAAATGGATTTCTGAATGCAAAAGGGAGCAGATCGGTAGCACAGAGCCAGGTATAATGGGCTGTTTGTGTAATTGTGCTTGGGGCTATCATTAACCCCAGGTTTTTCCCCAGGGAAGGAGGACAGACACAGGAGCTGGGGCCACATTTAGGTACATCAGGTATTCACACAGCTGTTCCAGGGCACTGCCATGTTTACTCTTGCCTCTTCCTTCTGCAATTAGCAATTTTTGTCCCACTTCCTCGACCAGCTAAAGAAGCACTCACTATTTTCTTCCGCTCCAGTACCAAGCCACACACCTGGGATCATGAGCACAGCTGGAGTTTACCTCCACCATCTTTAAGGCTCCTGCTCCATCCCCAGCTCCTTTCACTCCTACATATGTAATCGTTCCCCAGAAGTTGCAATAAATGCTTTTGGAGAAGCATGTATGCTATGAGCAAGTAAAAGGCCACTATTTGTTGGGGTTTGTCCTGAACAGCTCTGACTTTAATCCATCCAGATAATTCAGACCACAGGCTCTGCTCTTGTTCAAGGAGTTGGCACAGGGTTTTCCAGCCAGCTACAAGGAATATCTCCCTGGTGCAAATGTCAGGGAATAAGAAAAGCCAGTTCATCATCACTTGTAAACTTGCTGCCCCAGGGCCCAATTTCTAGAGGGAAAAGATATTTTGAAGCCCATAAACTTTTCAAAGAGACTAAAAACTACTGCTGGGGGCTACAGCAGGGATTTCTCTGAGGTCCATAAGGCTACAGCTGAAAATTGAGGCCAGAAGGAAGCAAGTGCAGTTTCAGAATCCAGAGTCCTCATATAGCTCCCACACATTTGCTATCAGTAAACCATTAGGCAAATAATCCAGGCAGGACAGTTACAGGCTTGTTTTTATTAAAAGACATCTTCAGAAAAGATTTTAGTACAAAAAAAAAGTTTAAAATACACAAAGTACAGTTGCTTCCCCCCCCCCAGCATCAACATTTATAAATTACACCACATTGTTATTAACACTGCATTTAAATACAGAAACAAATTAAAACAGGAAATTCATCAACAAGATCCAACATCCTACAAATGACTATTTACAATATTTAGCAGCTAGGAGCTCTAGCACAGTAGTCAATATGACTTCAATAGGGCAGGATGCTTGGGAAGTCCCAAGACGGCAGCTTGGCTCGTAACAGTTTTTGGGGACCTGTTTTGCCCACCTCCCTCCAACACCCAACGCAAAGGCAGAGGCAATGCTGTATGTCAGGGTACACACCTGACAAGGCTGTGAGGCTCTTGCAGAGAAAGCCTGTTGTCCCCTGGCCTTTTAGAGCAAGTTTTGGGGCATGCATGCAGGACAGTGCTATTCAGTCTGCAAAGTACAGGGGGTCTGTCAGGAGAAGTCAGCCCTCCAGGCTTCAGGGGGATTTACAGCTGACAGCAGGGTTGGTCCTGTCAGGGACCATCACTGCTCTGAACCTGCTGTCCTACTGCTTGTCCTAACCACCCCCAGCAACACTGGTAGGCTCCAGGCAGAGCTTAAGACTCAGCCCACCAGGATCCAGCCCTTGTGCAACCGGCTGGAGGATCCCACCCATCATCTCCCAGAGCTGGAAGCGGTTTCCCCAGCTCCCAGCAAATCCCAGCACAGCTAGTAAGTACAGGGCTTCAAAGATGTGGGGACCAGGGAAGCCAAGTGAGCCTGAGGTCCCCTTCTGTACAGGGTGTCCTTCAGCCTTCCCACCAAAACCCATATTCTCAGCAGGTTGAAATCACCGGAGCAGGGGCTGCACGGATGGAGCTGCCCAAGGCTCCCGGCCCCACAGCACCAGCAGGGGAAGGAAGTTCTGGGGCCTTTCACAGGAGGGTATAGAGGACATCATTTGAGAACAGTGAGACAGGACACAGTGGTGCTCCATACCCAACACTTGGGTCCAGGGTAGCAAAACACTACACATGCTCCCCTTCCCCCTCAGTTCATCAAAACCAGCACGGAAGTGTTCAAACAGGACAGAAAGCACCAGACAACTTGAACTTGCCAGAGAAGCACATGGCAAGCTGGAAGACCTTTGTGCATGCTCTGGAGGTGGATGTCCCTGCTGGTGGCTCCTCTTCTGGTTTAGGAGCTCCCATCCAGGGGTTTCAGCAACATGGAGCTGTTTTACTTATAGCTAGGAGCTGTGTCAGGCCACTAAAGGGCTGCTAAGGAAGAGAAACACTCCTCGGGGGACTTCCGGGGGAGGGTGGTTTTGTTTTCTGTAAACACCAAGTGACAAAGCTCATGTCTGTGCTCCGCAGAGAAGGTCAAGTCTCAAGTGGCAGCTTTAGGGCTCCGATTCCAGTGCTGCGGGTTGGATTTTCATGGTGGTTGACTTCAGTGGGTAATACCTCCCTTTCCATGTCTTCCAGAAGATGCCCTGCTTGCGCTCATGCCTCTGGCGGGGGATGGAGCGGAAGTACTTCCCATTGAGGTTGGCATGGCCACAGGTGCTGAACCACCAGCCACCTACCAAGGCAACGCAGAGGCAGGTTTAACCCACAGCACTTCTCAAACCCAGATTCAAGGCAGCCGCTGCCCCTATTTTCCCCACTTTTCCAGGGCTTTTGGACCTTACAAGACCACCTTGTACACACCTGAGGAGTCCCATGTACTGGGAAGCCTCTGCACAGACACTATGGCTTCAGGATGCATCTGCAAATCCCTGCTGCTCTTTCTGGCATGTAAATCCCCCCCAGACCCCTTCAGCAGCTGCATCTCAGGCCTGGGGACTGGCCTCTGCTTCAGTTGAAGGGTTTCCAAGCAAGGTGGCAGCCAGAAAAGCCATTAAGGAAGACAGATGCTTGGGTCAAGACCCAAATCATGAACCCCTCCTGGTTTCAGCTTCCCTCCCCGTTCCCTGCACTGCTCCTCCCAAGGATGCAGCTTTCCTGAGGAAGCAGGGGACAAACCGGCCTCAACACCAAAGGGCTCTAAGCTTGCCGGGTCACTGTCCCACTCACAGCCATCACCAGACAGCAGAAGGCTGAAGGGAAGGCGCACACCACTGCGAAGGAAGAGCTCATACCAACCTGAGAGGTGTTTGGCACAGTTTGTGTCAGCTTTGAGATCATGGTCACGGTCTCGAGTGGAGAAGGGCAGCTGCCTGAAGTCCCCGATGGCATTTTCCAGCTCTCCAGACAGAGGTCCCAGCAGGTTGAGCATGTAGGCTGTGCTCTCGCCACCAAGGCTGAAGACAAACTGAACCACCTGGGAATTTCCCTCCCAGTCTTCCAGCTCAATCAGAAGACTGTATCTTCCCTCTTGGACAAGGTGATGTATCTTCTCCAGGCCTAGCCAGAAGTCACCTGAAACAAGACACATTGCATTGGCTGCTGGGACACAAACATGCTGTGCAAAGCAGACGTGAACAGGCTCCAGAGACAAACAGGGACAACACAGGGCACTGCAGCATTTGAATCGCCACCGTCTGGCATGTGCAGGACAAGTCAGAAAGACTAAGGACTCTTGCTCTGCAAGCAGTGTCCTCCCCCTCCTCAGCACAACACTGTGCTCTGGCACACAGAGATCTCCAGGGGCCAGCAACAGAGAATCGCTTGTGCTAAGATATCACTTATCCTATGATAAGATAGACACCATCATCCACCTACCATGAAGGTCTCCAAAACCATTCTTGTAGGCATCCCAAAGCCGGTCAAAATCCACAGAGCCATCTGTGCGCCTCTGGATCACTGTCCAGCCACCTTCTGCAGGGAGGGAAAACACTGTCAGTTTGGGGTACCAGCTGCAAGATCACCTTGCAAAGTGCTGCAGGACATCTCCACCACTTTACCTGTGGTCATGTCACAGTAGACTTTGAAGGGCTGAGACCCTGCAGGATGCACCTGGAAAATGCCGCTGCTTTGCTGCCCAGCCAGGAAGAGCTGGTGGCAATCCTCTGGGAGCTCTGCAGGGGAAGGAAACAGTGACTGAGACAATGGCCCAGAGTCCCACTTTCTCAGCAGGTTGCTCCCATCACAGCCCCGGCACTTGCAGCCTTGGCCAAGAGCCTGGCCAGCTGTGCACAGTGGTGGCCGAGGCTCTGGACACGTGCTGGAGATGACGGCCCCTGACTCCAGCGTCTTTAAACACTGTGACCCCGTATCTTCCCATTTATCCCAACACAGCTCCTTGGGCTTCCAAGCAAGGCAGAAGCCAGGCATCAGGCCAGGCTGGGGTGACCTAGGCTGGACAGCATGGCTCCCCAGTGACAAGAGACCCGAAGAGCTTCCCAGATCCCTCTGTGCCTGCAGCAGGCAGGAGCAGCCCATTTGGGCTGGGGTAACACCAGGGCCAAGCATGCCCACCCCATCCCAAGGCTGAAGCAGTGTCAAAGGGCCTCAGGGGCAGAAAGAAACCCCAAGTCCTGACGTCAGGAAGGCGCCCGAGCATCCAGCACACAACCTCTGGCTCCCAGCAACTGTGGTGGCCCCAGCCAGACATCCCGCTGGGCAGCCGGCCACCAGCAGGCATGGGGCCAGGGTGGGGTCACCCTTTTGCCCAAGACACACCAACCCGGGCAGGGAAGGGGTGGGTGGACCCCAGGCAGCCCCAGCTCATTGCACGAGTGGATTGCCCGAGGTGAGGCCACCCCCCAGCTTGCCCCTCTGCATCCCCGTGCCGCCCCGGCTCCCACCTCTCCTTCCGCCCCTGCGGGGACTTTGCCCAGCGCTGCCAGCAAAGCACCATTTCAACAGTGCTGATAAAAGTCCACCCAGGAACCACCACCCGCGGCGCGCGGCGAGAGGGGTGGGGGGAAACCTGTTACAAAACCCAAGTCAAAAGGCCACAGGAGGATGTGCAGGGACTTCAGTCCCTGGGGTGTCGGCACAGTCAAGGGGCTCTTTGTCAGCCAGGACAGGTGCCCCCGTCACCCTCAGACAAAGGGGGTCTGTTCTCCCCGCACGAGGGTGGGATGGATTTTTGGTGGCTCACAGCTGCTGCCAGCACGACCCCAAGACAGACGGGTAAAGAAACCTGCAGACAAGCCGCTGGCCGCCCTCGCAGCCTCCCCCTGGGGCTGCCCTGGCCTTAGCTGCCCCTGGGGGGGCTGGCCCCATGCTCTGGAGCAGCAGCATGGAGAGGGGCCTCCACCACAGCCACAGAGCTTCGTGTGGGGCAGAAGGGGGGAAAATGGGGCCTTTGAGCTGCTGAGGGCAAGTGCAGCCCCCTGCGGGGCACTGACCCCCGTCCCCGTGTGCCTGGGGAACCCCAGTGCTGCATTAGGGCGAAGACTGAAGCCACAAATGGAGGAACGGTCAGTGTGGGGGAGACCCAGGGGACTGCAATGTGACTCTTGCCACCACCTCTCACCCATTTCCCCCCCAGTTAACTCTTCCCTCCTTGGCATGGGCAACTGCTCTCCCACCACCCGCAGCAGGACAGCCCCGCAGCCAGCACGGCTGGACTCACACTGCCATTAGCATCCCTCACACCCCCCGGCCGATGCCAGCACAGGACTGGTGCCACCAAGCCCATCAGTGCACCCACGGGACAAATGAGCTTAGGGGAAGGGAAACCCGCAGCCTGACCCCACACCCACAGCTGCAGCGGCCCCGGCTCACAAGCACAGCAGCAGGGAGGCTGCTGGGCTCGCCCGGCCTCGCAGAGCTCCTCGCCTCCTCTCCACCGTAACTCCCAGCACTGGCAGAACAGTGCCGAGGCAGATGCTCAGTGGCCCCAGTGTGCAGAAGTCAACCCCATCCCTGTTTCGGTTTTGTTTTTTTGAGTCCTGGCCACACTCGCTGCACCCAGATCTCTTCTGTTTTCCTGGTGCAACAGGGACTTTCAAGCAGCTGAATGAGATGCAGCTGCTGTTCCTCAGCTCAATCTTTTTGTTTGAGGAACACGCTTGTTAGTTCCAGTTCATGTTGCACATCCGTATGGCACCAGCAGAACAACGAGACCTCCTGGCTGCTCTGGATGTTTTTCTTTCCCTCCCCCTTTATTTAGCCAAACAAGATGAAAGGATCAACAAGGCTGGCTGGAGCTGCCCCAGGCATGGCACCCTATTTACCCAACAGGATCTCCAGGCATGACAGGAGGTCACCAACCTGGCATAAACATACTTTCTTGCCAATAGCAGGGCATGCCTGGAGCTGTCTGCATCGCCTCCCCCTCACCCTCCTCAACCCAGTTATTTTGGAGTCCCAACGCCACAGGGAGGGAGCTCTACCTCTCCCCTACTCGGCCGGCTGCCAGAGAGCACAGGCTCTGCCTAAAGACGTGATCCTCTTTCTGCAAGCAATTAAACCTTTCACTCTCCAGGCTGCCTCAAGCCTTCAACTTTCACACGCTTGGCCCCGTGCCATCTCTGGCCTGAAAAAACTTGTGTTCACTGGATGCAAATAAAAGGGTCTTTCTGAAAGGGCTCCTGGAGGAGTTCATCACTGCTCCCCAGGGCCGTGCCGGCACTGCGGCTCTGCCTGACAATAGGCAGGGAGCCGCCGGCACAAGCCTTCCCGGCACTTGCCTGCTCTAAAAGCAGCCACAAGCCTCCCCAGGCAGAGGGCATGGGGCTGGCCTGCCAGCGAGCTTTAAGATTTGCCAGAAAACTCACTCAACTTGCTAATGAGAGGAAGCTAATTTGTTTTCTGTCAGCAATATCAGCATCAGGGATTAGGCGAGAGAAGGGGGAGCTCACAGCTTGGCCAGGTGGGAGGGAATCAGGATGCCCAGGGCACAGGGGATGCTCAGGGTCTCCCCATCACAGACAGTGCAGCACAAGAAGGTGCTAAGCTCTCACACACCCCACCTTCACAGCATCCCCAGGGGCTGGGGGCCCTTGCTGTCTCCCACCATACTTCACATGGGTTGCTGCACCCAGCACCCATCAGCTAGTGCAGAGCTGACAGCACATCCTACATCTGCCACCAGCAAGTACCAAAGACCTGAACGCATCTCCCTGCACCCCATTTTCAGCATAACCTCAGAGTGGAGCAGAGGGGTGGACTAGTTGGTTGGACTGCATTACCTTTAAAGGTCCCTTCCAACCCAAACACACTTCTAGGATTGTAGGGTTCACTACTGAGGGCAAGTCACAAAGCAGAGCTGGGAAAAAATGGGAGGAAAAGAGGTTTTGAAAGTTTTCTGGCTCACTAGCACTGCTCTGACCAAGGGACACCTCATGTAGCCCTGCTGCAGACTGGGCAGCCCCACTGAGCCAAGCACCCAGAGTCCTTCATCTCCTTCCTTGTCCGCGTCAATTCTGCGGCTCTTTGTTCTGCCCACCCAGCTTTCAGGCACACCAGTGACAGCTCCAGGCTCCACATACAAATTACCACGTGTTTTCCCACAGCTATCCCTGCGCTCAGCTCTGGGCAGGGTTCCCCCATGCATCTTCACCCTGCCTGGTTTGTTTGGCTCACACTGGACATCCCCAGACAGCTGCACAGACTGAGCCAGCACCATGATTTAGCTGACATAACATGAGAGCAGCTGCTCCCAGCCAGCAAACCCTGCGGGGACACCAGTTCCTGCCTGGGAGGGAGGCTGCAGGACACAGCGCAACCAGGGACACCTACTCTACTGCTCTTGCTCTGTGGGAGCTCCTCCAGCCCCCTTGCTGGCAGAGAGGATGCTCCAGGCAGAGCCAGGAGCTCCAGATGCAGCATCCACTCTCCTGCTCTGGTGCGCATTTCCCAGGAGCATCCGATGCCTTCACTGCCCGGGCATTTGCTGCAGCTCAGCACCTTCCACTAAGGATAGTGCAAGCTGAGGAACTTGTCTTTCATGTATGAGCCCTAAATATGAGCCAAGGGAGACCGACACACAAGGATCTAGCTCTCCTCTCATGGTCCAGGGCTCCCTAACCCTCCCCTCTGCCAGACAGACTGAGAAGCAGACCCTGCCCAGGAAAGTGAGAGCAGGTGAACAAGAGTTAACTCCAAGTAGCAGAGATCCTCCTCTCTACCTGCACTGACCCCCCCACCTGCCAATCCTCTTTGACAAATACCTCCTAGCAGCATTTCTCCACTCCCCACTGCATTCTTAGTATCAGGCAGAAAAAT
>NW_010549334.1:372-1081 GCF_000687285.1 Phaethon lepturus | reverse complement strand
TTCCTGCTGGACCAAGAGGCTAGGATCCTGCCCGTGCTCCAGATCCCCCCAGCCTGGATAAACTCCCAAGCTCTGGTTTTGCAAACAAATCTCACATCCTGACTCAGAACAACTGAACCTTTTGTTTCCAAACAGTTGCAACTGCTGCAGGTTTGCTCTGGCCGGAGGAGTGTGGTGGCACAGGCAGGTACTCACTCTGCATCAGCACAGGCTCCCCACTAGCATTCTGGCTCTGGTTGGTGAGACTGAGGCTCTTCTTCAGGTTTATCTTCCACTTTGGAGACTGTGTTTTGTTGTCCTTCAGGTGTAAGGGGATCAGTAGATTGACCTAAAAAAGGCACAAGTCAGAACAATTTTCTCTTGGCTCATTTTCAGCACTGGTACTCGGGGAAGCTGATCAGCCAAGGCACCAGCTGCTTCCCCATGACCAGAGATGGCGCTGAACTTGCCCAGAAACCTCAAGGAATGGGAGATACCCAAGCCACATATGATTGTGGTTTTTCACACCCGTGCCAACAAGTTTATTCTGCAGATAAACTGAAAGGAAAAACCCAGAGAGGCTCTGCTCCCACACACCTATTCCCCCTATTGCTCTGTGCAAATACTCGGGAAGCTTGCAGTTCGCTACTTTTGCGCCAACGCTGCAGCACCAGGACCAGGGCCATGGCCTTTGTGGGGTGCCCAAAGCTGGGGAGCAGCGGCACAGCCG
>NW_010549334.1:0-324 GCF_000687285.1 Phaethon lepturus | reverse complement strand
GGTTGACGTTGGGGGCCCCGCACCGTTGACGCCCCCCCAGCCACAGGAGCTCACCTTGCTCTGCAGGCTTTTGATCTGCAGATTCTGCTTGTCCAGCTTGTACTGCTGCTGCTTGATCTTCTGCAAGAGTTCCTCGATTCGCAAGTTCTGCGCATCCATCAGGGACTGTGGGGGGAAGAGGCAGGTGAACCTCGCAGCTCCAGGGAGATCCAGCTGTGCCGCACATAGCGAGGTGGGCCAGTCCCCCGGCGGGCCTGGTCCCCACGGGTGCTCCCCGGGCCCTTCAGCGGGGGAAGGGGGGAGCCTGGTCCCCACAAGCCCCCC
>NW_010549333.1:11272-16609 GCF_000687285.1 Phaethon lepturus | reverse complement strand
AATACCCTGCAGATACCTGGTCTGGCTATAACACCGTCTTTTCCTATAACACAGGAAACACTTTTGGATGGGAGACTTCTGAGATAGCATATGAAAGTACAAAACACATACCTGTACAAGGGATAGCTATATGGTATGAACTTTGCCCACAGCCTGTGCAAGTTTCTGTTTCATATCCTTGGTGTAGCAAGCCACAGCGCAGCCCCTGTGCCCCAGGGTCACTTTTAGCACTCCCCACGTCTCACCATAAATCACCCTGGAGAGACACTGCACACCAAATAACCAGCTTCTGACAATTTCCCTTGCTTCAATGCTATTGTGAAGTACTTTGCAATGCCAGAATTCTCTCCTGAGTCCTTTTTTGCCTCTGCTTTGCCCACACCACAGCAAAACCATACGTGTGACTGCCGCCAGGACATTAGAGGAAGCCTGTTGGCAATGGGCAATGGGAAGAATCCCAGCAGTGCACTGACCTTCAGAGGGGACCTGAGGACAAGAGACTGATCAGCAGTACTCACAAAGGACCTGGAGGTATTCTTGCTAGAGCTATAACATAAACTCTCAGGCTATGTCTTTACCACCAGAATGAACAGTTGCAAAAATGTCCCTGGACATTAGAAATTTATCTTCTGTATTGTAAGTTGTTAAAATGCTACCTGGCATGTTTTTGGCACAATCAAACTAGCATTTTCCCAAATGATGCCTAGACACAGCCTGGGAATTAGCACAGACTCATGCCCATTCTCAGTATGCAATTTGGATGCAACCCCCTTTTTTGGAGGGTGAGAGAACTTAATAGTACAGATGCAGGATATCCTGCGCCAGCTGGCCTCCGAGCAAGAAAGCAGACACAGTTACAGTTAATTTACAGGTATAGACACAGCCTTAGAATTCTGGACAACACCCAGCCGATGACTGCATCCTCCTGCTTTCAATTATACCAACTGAAATGCAAAACAAAGCCACAATGCTTCTAATCTTTAATTGCTGCTGTGTACCATTGAAATGTTTCTGTCTTTTGATCCTGGATAAGATAGTTGAATTTCTGCAAGTTAAGGAGTGTGTGAAGTCTTCGGGCTTTCTTTGAAGGGCCACAGGAGATACAATTGCAGCACAAACCACTTGGGTCTCTTTTCTTTCTATCTTGTTTTTGTTTCATGTGTGCTAAAATGCTCAAAACAATACTTCATTTTGCATTGCCTTTCTTGTTGAGCCCACCAAGCCAGCTCTGGTCACCAAAAGACCCTAGAGAACCAATAATCAGAATCATTATTGTCATTTGGCAGATAACAAATCTTATCCAAGCTGGAGATATAAGAACAATCTACAAAGTTATGTCATGGTAGCACAGATCTCCTTCCACTTTATGATTTATACTAACACAAGTTGGATGGATGGGAAAAAAACTAATCGACTTGTAAGGATAAATACGGTCTTCTTACAAATGCTGTCATCAGTGTGCAAACTCGGCTCTCCAGCTTTGGGCTTCCTCTTACTAAAAGACCAATAAACCAGGGTACTGGCAGCATGGGACCATTGCCCGAATGCAGAACAGGTCTCCCTGCTCAGCCCTCCCGTCTACCCAGTCCACAGCCTGCATCTGCTGTCCAGGACTGCAGGACCTGTGGCACTAAAGGTGAGCAGACACAAACTCATCCCAGATCCTTTTGCAAAGAGGAGAAGGGAATCAATATTTCAGTGATTGGAGAGGGGGGAAATTCTTCCAAGTAGCTGGTTTACAGCAAGAGCACAAAGTCTTTGGAAACAGAGTACGATACTCTGGGGTTTACTTTATCTCGTCTTTGCTGCCAGAGGTAATTTCTTGACTTCTAACCACTCCTTGAGATATGCACAGAGATATTTTAATGAGCTTTTGGGAGACAGGGTGCTCATCCCACTCTTTAGAGCAGACTGGATCCCATTCTGTGCTTGCCTGCTATTAAGTTTGTCTGCCTTTAATTACTCATTGGTTTCCTGTATAACTTTCCACTTTCTTCCCCAAACACAACCCAAACCCTAAATCCCTTCAAAACCCTGGCAACTCACAGAAATTGCTAACTGCCGTATGAAATTTCAGTGGTGTGTCACTGTTCAGGGACTTCATTGTAAGCAGTGAAACAAGTCAGGAAAATGAAAAGGGTTTTCATTAAGAGATGAAGGAAATGGGAACAGTAAAGCCCTTAGCTATCTGTCCTCAAATGAGATGTCCATGTAGACTTCCTCTGAACAACCAGCCACCAAGCTTGGTTTGGCAGGGCTCAGCTTGGCTTGGTGGGTTCACTTGCCATGAGGTCCTGGAACAGTTTCTGCAGCCAAAGAAATGTTTTTCGCATTAGCACTATAGGAGTTGATAATAGACTTGTGTATTTTCCTGCCTAGGCATTTACATGAGAACAGCTGTAGGGAAGGGTGGTTGATCAACCTGACCTGGCCCTTACCTGCTGGTGGTAGCCCTTTCCACAGTTGTTTTCCAGACAGAGGAGAAGAGCTGAAGCTGCATTTTCTGTGATGCATGGCCGTGTACTGAGAAGCAGAGCTGAAAACCACTAGGCAATTTCACAGATTCCACTAGAGACCATTTCAGACAAGTCACTGGGCTTGATAACACTGATTTACATAGCAGTAAAGCTTCCCCCCACCGTGGGAATTGCCGGTTGGTGTTCTCTGGCCTGCATGATGCTGGAGGTCAGGCTGCTGGTCCCATCTGGCCTGAAAATCTATAAATTCAGATCTGGATGAAATTGGGCAATTTTGGATTTGGATAAGCATTCATGAATTTAAATGAATAAATAATAATATAATAATAAATCATTCATCTCGCTGTCTAGCGTGCGAGTACCCTCGAAGACCTGCAGTTCAGATGCAGCCAAAGTTTGACTACCTCTGCAATTAGAGTCAATGAATTTCAAATGAGGGGGAGGGAGGAGGAAAACCAAGAGAAATGAAATGTTTTGGGGGACCATTTATCCAAAGTGACTTCCCCCTCCCTGCAGGCCATACAAGGACTAGATGTTACAAAACTCGTCCCACTGCTGGCTCAGGGTAGTAGTACCAGTGAGAGCTTCCATCTCCCACTACATATACGCAAGACAAGCAGGACTCAATAAACCCAGCTAGTCCCAGATCTGCCAAGCCGATAGAAAGCTTGCTGTCTTCACAGGTGGCTTCACTGGTCTAGACTCAAGAGACCCTGATTCAATCCCAGGTGACAATGTTGGAAAGTACATTTCCTTTTGTTTAGTAATTGTCAAAAAGAGCTTTGGGCAGTGAGTTATGCTGCTCCAGAAGCTGTAACAAAAGGCCCTCCTCACCAGGCTAGAACAATGTTACACACTGCTCAGATTCAGGCTCTTTCCCGTGAGCCAGGGGTAAATTTATGGGCAGTCACCACAACAGAGAAGAGACAAGAGGCTGAGCTGTGCTTATCATGAGCAACTTCCACACCTGATCTCTCTCTACCAAGAGCTGCCTCTTCATTCCTACCGATGGGCCTTCACCAGCCGCTTGCTGCAGCCCCAACCCCTGGCACTGTTTTGTCCTCATCCTCATCCCCTCTATGCCCGACCGTTATATCCCCTTGAACCATCCCCAGACCAATTCTGTCCTGATTCTCCCTGGTGTCTTTCTGCCCTCCCCAAACCACTGTATTTCATTTTCTCTCTAACCAGCTCTTACAGCTTTCCCTAGTTTAGCCTCCTCCACTCATTTCATTAACATGCTGTTTACTTCTGCTTGTAGATCATTAGCAACAATATTAAACAACTGGCAATTTGCCCAGGAGGCTGCTATCTCTGGGGTTGATGACTTGTTTTATTTTCCCTCCCTGAGAGAGCAGCAAAAGCAGCAGAGATGGGTGGACTTGGAAAGGCCTGAGCCATGAGTAGAGATGAGAGAGACAGCTCGCCTTCCTTTACTAGTAAATCTCCTGCTCTGCTTTGTCCTTAAACTCCTCACTCAGGCCCTCCTCTCATCGACATGCTTCTGATACCTTTATGTGGACCTTTTGCTTGAAATAAGCCCCTGCCACCTCTTCAGCCCCTTGAAATCCCTTGGTTTGGAGTCTATGAGTCCATACCTAGGACTGAATTTTAGGGCAGTCTCTTTCCAGGCTCCTTGTATCACAAATCCCTCCTGCTTTGCAGCTGAAAGCTGAGACAACAAACTCATTGGCTTATTTCACTCCATTCTCTAACCCACTCTGGCTCAAGGATTTAACACCTTACAGGAAAATCCACCTCCAAGATTCAGACTCTTGAGGTTTTCATATAATTCCCTCAGGCAAATTCCCTCAAGGAATTTTGCAGAGATGCAGGAAAAGTTTAGGTTCAGCTCAGGAATTCAGAAAATCTTTTTAATAACCCAGACCGAGTATGAAATGAACCCAAGGCAATCTGTGAAGCGAGAATGAAACTCAGACAAGGGCAAGGGGACTTGATGCCTTGCAATGGCTCTTCTGTTGCGAACAGAGTAGAGAACTGGCTGCAAATTTTCATTAAATATTCATCCCTTTTCTTTCTAATATGCTTGGGGTTTTTTTGTGGGGTTTTTTTTGGCCAGGAAAAGCTGGAGGGAAGGAGGGGTGAAGGGAAATTGACATACTCAAAATCTTCCAGTATCTGACAAAAATATCAGCAGAAAATTCACTGGAAAATTCTAATTCAGACTATTTTCACCATCTCTGATCATTGTATTTACAGTGCTGCCATGCTTCTCTTTGCACACCTAGACTAAAAGCACTATCCACAAAGGACTTGCAAGGGACTTGCTGTTGAAACCATTCAGTCCCTGTTATCACCATTACAATTTCCAATGCTAATTCTGAGCCATCTTCAGAGCATGCTCCTTCTTCACTCCTCTTTTCACGATGAGGCTGTTGCCAGCCATGACCACAAAAGGGTTGGAAAACTACATCTAGGTTCCTCACTCAACTCAAGACCAGTTTACACCAGCTTGTTCCTGCTCTCACATTGCCATAAATCTTTTTTCCTCCTCTCTGCCCACAGGGTACATATGGGGAACCGCTGGATCCTCTCTTGGCCCCCAGTTAGCTAGGTTAAACAAGCCAAATTGTTTAGACCCTCTCTACCTGAAGTACCCTGACTCGCCTAATAGCCCATATCACAGAATCACAGAATCACTAGGTTGGAAAGGACCTTCAAGATCATCAAGTCCAACCTTAATCCAGCGTCACCATGTCCCCTAAACCATGTCCTGAAGTGCCACATCCACACGTTTTTTGAACACTTCCAGAGATGGCGACTCCACCACCTCCCTGGGCAGCCTGTTCCAATGCCTGACCACTCTCTCAGTGAAGAAATTTCTCCTAATATCCAATCT
>NW_010549333.1:0-11241 GCF_000687285.1 Phaethon lepturus | reverse complement strand
ATCTCACCCTCCAGTGCTCGTCAGAGCCTGCCATTAGGAACTGACATGGTGGATTCAAGTTGAAATGCCTCCTTTCCCAATTTTGTGCAGCTGCTTCTAAATATCCCTGTTCTGATCAAGTAACTATCCCCCTGCTGCATTGCAATTTCAAACGTGCTTGGTAGTGTTTTTTATTCAAAGGCCTTCCATCACAGGACAATCATGTGGGGCACAGACCTTTTTTGCAGTGTTTCTGGCATTACTTATCATTTTTCTTCTTGCTGCCAGCCTTCCCAACACCTTCTTGGCCAAAGGCATCATGCACTATTCCAGATGTCTGCTCCTGTGTCCACTACCCTACGGACACAGACTGCTGTGTTCCAAATTTCAGCAGTTTATGGTTGAGCTGTATGACAGATAGAAGTTGAATTTGCTCTTCAAGTCCACACCCAGGCACCTAAATGTCCTAAATGTGGGCTTTTATTTCTGCTCTCCTGCCCACTTGTATTCCTTCAAATTATTCCCAAGCCAAATGTCAAGCTGTAAATCCCTGTTTGTCTTTCCAACCTCCTCAAATCCTTTTGTTTTTTTTCCCCTGCCCAGACCAGCCCCTCTAGCTCCTCCCAGTTTAGCTTCACCCACACATTTCATTAATGTGTTATTTACTTCCACTTCTAGATGGTTGGCAAAAATATTAAATAACTGGCAACCTGCCCAGAGAGGCCATTTGAGGACATCACCTTTGGGGCTGATGACTTCTTTATGCTTCATCTCTCAGAGTGGTGAGAGCATCAGAGAATGGCAGGTCTGGAAGCTCCTGAGTTGGTGGGGTGGAAGATCCACATCTCTACCTGTTCACATTTGCAGTGCACCGATAGGTTGATGCTCTCACCCCACCACCATGCAAGGCCACTGTGTACCCTGGGAAAGCCTCAGGCAGGGGCCTCTTAACTGGAGGCAAGCAGACATGAAGAAGAGAGGTTGGGAGATAGCGCTACTGTTTCTCAGGGATCTCCCTACTCCCCAGAATAGGGTGAAATAGGGGTGGCAGCTAAACAAAATCATAGAGAACATCCTCCGGTGCTGGCACACAGTGCTCTTAGCACTTGTAACAAGTGGGGAAAGATGCGACAGCATGACCCTTGCAAAACCAGTAAAACTCTACGTTTCCTCCAGGCCATACATCAGGGTGGCAGGTTCCCGCAGGCTGTGAGCAAGGTGTGTGTTTTAATTCTGACTGAGCTGAAACTGGTTCTTTTGACAAAATACCAACAGGGCACCAATGTCTACCTGAGAACTGGGGAGCTGGGTAGAATCCCTTCACATAGAGCCTTTCAGCCCTCACAAGTCCAAATTTCAGCAGAACCAAGAGCTGTCACTTATGTATTGTGGAGGGGATGGTTTTACTAAGCACCCTGGTGGGTCCTAGGACAAACGTGGGAGCTTGACCCCTTCCAAGCTGCAACCTGGGATCTCTGCTTCCAGGTCACTTCTCCTCCAGAGGGAAAGCTACCTTTCTCACAAAGCATTGACCAGCACAGAAAACCATCCAGAAGGCAACTTACAGCGGGGCGACATGTTTTCTGATGGTCACCTCATTTGATTCAGTGGTCTTTGGAGACTCTCAGCCTGCAAGATCAATCTGGATTGTCATCGGAGTGTCTGAGAGCAATGATTTTGATCAGCAGCTCTTGACTACAACAGTGGTTCCAAGCCACAGCCCTTCTGCACATGAGGAGTCACATTTCCCTGCCCAGGCTGCTTCAGTGCAAGGAAGATGCTGGTCACCCTTCCAGAAAAGCACTCTTTTGGGGGGCTTTTAGAAATACAGATCTTACTTGCCTTTTACACTCCTTTAAAGAACAAGATGCAAAGTGATCTCTTCCCCAATGAATAAAATCACTGACTTGAGAAAGGAAATGTACCATGTAGCTCCGAAGCAATCTAATGATGCTCTTTAAAAAAAAAAAAAAAGAAAAAAAGAAAGAAAGAAAAAAGGCTTTGAGTTGTTCTTCAAAGACTGTCTGATTTTCTTTGAATAATATAAAATGATGATGGAGGGAAAAAAGAGAATATTAAACTCAAGGCTGTAAAAGCTCTTGCGCTCAACCTCAGCCACTGAAAAAGATCCACATACACTTTTCGTAAAATAACCACAATGATCTCTTCTTTTCTTTGAAACAGCTGGGGGACCAGTGGCAGTGCAGAGCTGGTTCAAACATGGCATGAATAACAAAAGCAGGGGTGCTTCTTCCCAGGAGATGTTTCCTCTCCCAGGACATCCTAGTGCCCCACACCTTGCTGTGGGTTTCCCCCCCAGCCTCCCCAACAGGGACCCTTCCTGGGACAGATCTCCCAGGAACAGGAGTCCAGATGCAGAGAAGAGGTAAAGCAGAGACACACAGAATGAAGGGAAAAATGAAGAAAAAAGTATTTTCTTCTGAGCCTTTGGAGAAAATCAGTGCAAAGCAAGAAGGAGCTGATTGCTGTCAAAGGCCTGCCAGAGCCCAGATAGCCGGCTGCAGTCCCCAGGCGCAAATGTGATAATAGCCAACAAGCTAAAATCATTAACAGTAATGATTGCCTCTGAAAAGACCCCAGCACCTGGGAGGAAAAATCAGTGACAGGACAGGAAGAAAAAAAATTAAAAGGGAAGGGAACAATTGTAATTCCCTCTTAGCATTTCTGCACTCTGCTTCCCATAACCCTCTGATCCCAATAAACACTGCCTCAACCAGTTATGGCTCCATCCAGCTTTTCCCAGCCACCACCCCTGTGAGCATTTCTTCTCCCTTTATTTGCTGGTGGGAGAGCAGAGGGAATGAGGGTGAGGGAAGAGATGGAAATATTTGGTGAAAATAGCCATCACCTTTAGCTGGTTCTTAAGAATGCTAACTGATTAAAAAGGGATCTTCCGGTTCTTGGCTGGATGATACTAGCCCACACAATAAAACCCCCACACCCCATGGCATGTGACACAGAGGGAGGGGGAAAACTAATTTCTCCATCAGATCTCTAGGATTGCTTTGGAGGCCTTGTAGGTGGTCCTGTACAAGCCCAGATCTGCCTATATGGGGAGCAGATGAGCTCAAAACTCAGTGTATCTTCCCTTATCAACACTGTGCTCCACCAGCCTCAGGGCAGTAGATGCCATTTATGTCCATATTCTTGGATCCAAGCTAGGACAGACAATCTGGATGGGTGCACAACCAGCTAAGTAAAAAGATGGTTGAATGGCTGGACTTAGAGTGTCACAGTGAAAGGGTCATGCTCTACATGGAAGCCAGTGATAAATGGAGTACTGCAGTGACCTATTCTGGGACCTGTCCTGTTTCATTTCTTCAGCAGGGGAGAAGGCAACAGACTTTGTAGATGAAGTCAGACTAGGGTGACCAGTCTCACCTAAACTGGGACCAGAGAGGTTCAGGTTGGATATAAGGAAAATCTGCTTCTCCATGAGGATAGTCAAGCACTGGAGAATGCTGCTCAGACAGCCTATGTCATCTCCACCCCTGGAGGTTTACTAGACCCAACTGGATAAAGCCCTGAGCAACCTGGTCCAAACTCATAGCTGACCCTGCTTTTAGCAGAATTTTGGACTAGACACACAGTCCTTGGACTAGACACCTCCTGAAGTCCCTCCCAACCTAAATTATCCTGTGATACAGATCAGACGCTGATGCCCCTCCTTTCAGGTAGCCCCCTGGGTCACGCAGCCAGCTTCACCACCCTTGCTCAACCAGGGCACCTCTGTCCACTCCAACATCCTGGTGCTCCTGGGAATGGCTCCTTCCTACTGAGGAATTCTTCTGTGACAACCAAAATTGGAAAGGAGACCATAATTAGTTTGAATGCTCCTCCTGCTGTGTGACAAAATGAAACACCCTCAGATTATCCCCTCATTTGCATAGTGCCCTTAAATCTTTAGCAGTTCATGTGCCACTCTACAAATGCTCAAAGAATTTCCTCTTTCTTCTCAACTCCTTACCCTGTCTAAGTTTTCTGTTTTTTCATCCCGCTCTCAAAGCAAACTCCATGTGAGCCGCCTCTGGTCCATCAACTGCTTCTATGAGGAAAAGTAAATAACATTAGGTTTTAAAAGCAAAACCAACAGACTTTGGCTCCAGTTTAATTTGTGAGAACATTTGTCTGGCACTGAGGTGTGGATTTCAAGCCTTGCCTTGGTACAGTCCCGTGTACCAAGCGCTGTATCCCATCCAGGGTAGATGTGCCTGGTGATGGGGAGAGAAAAATATAAGGCTGTTTCTAAAGCCTATGGCCCAGAGCACACCCTGCACAAGGCAGTGCTGATGTTAGGCGGAGGGGAGTACACTGACCCTAAAAATCCCCAGTATAATGCAAGGCTACATTTACTATGTTCTCTTTGGACCCATTTGCCTTTCTGCAAACAATTCTTTGCAAAGTCATGCACGATGTTCAGGAGCAATGAAGTGGAGCACCAGGAGCTTTTTGCACCAGTCACAAGACCATTGCTAAGCTGCTTTGTGCAGAGGTTGTAGAAATTGCATCCCATGCTGACGCTCACCTTCTTGGGGAGCTGGTGGGGACGACTGGGTTCCCTTCCAAAGATTGTCAGGGCCCAGAAAAGCATTTAGCAAAGCCACACTGAACCTGTTTGGATGCAGTTGGATTTTATAAAATGGGGGACCCTTCTTCCAAAATTAATTCCTGGCTTTGGGTTCACCTGATGTAAAGAGTGTAATTTTCCAGCTCAGAAAACTCCGTGCTGTTTCTCTAGCAGAGGCATGGGAAAGGTCCCTAGTGTCCCTGTCCAGGACCAGCAAAACCACCAGTTTCTTGGGTGGTTTCCTCCTGCAGTTCATCTGCTCCCTAGAGCAACTCCAAGTGTCCTTCAATACAAAGTCCCAGGCTCAGTCTTGTGCTACTACCATTGTACCAGCAGCCACAGGAATAACCAAGTGAGAGGCAGCGTGATCTGGTAACAGGGAAAAGAGTCAATGTTTTGTGGAAGGGATGGGGACCCCCAAACAACCTGCGGGATTTGCCTTAGCTCCTCCACGGCCTGCTAAATGACCTTTTAGGACATCACATTGGACGACCCCTGTCCCTAGCACCCCCAGGTCCCCACAGAATTCCTCAGCACCCCCCACTCAGGACATTCAGAGAACCTACAAGCCCCCACAATCCACATGGTTTCCCTAGTGGCCTTGGTGCAGCTCACCAAAGGTGCCCAAGATCCCCAAAGGACCACAAAAGCTGGCCCAGACCTGCTCCTGGCATTTTTCAGGGGCTCCACAAGGAGCTCCCTATCTGGTGTCTTGCATTGGCTTCTTGACTGTTTATCAGAAGATGCGCGAGTGGGTTCTGGGGTGGCATGGTGCTTTGCGGAGTCTGTCCTTCCTCAGCAGGACTTTACACTGAGATCTTGAAGGCCTGCTGGCAGATTCATGATCTAGGTGGAGCTTGAGCTCCAAGCCACAGGATGTTTCTCAGAGGCTCCACTTGTACTCAAACTCATGAATTTAATAGCTTTGTTTGCAAATTAGGAAAACCCTGTGTGAATATGCATTGGCACAGGGCTTTAAAGGACAATGTCATGAGTTTCCCCTACTCTGAACCCTACCGCAGAAAGGCAAGTTGTCAGTTTTCCTCTTAAAAAGAAGTATATCCATGGATATTTTACAGATTGTCTCCCAGTGATGGAGTCACTCATGTCAGATTCCCAACTTGAAGGGATCTGATTTCCAGAAGACAGCAGAAAGCGGAAATAAAAACATAAAAGTAAACAGAAAACTTCTTGTATCTTGAAATGGGAAGCAAAAGGTGGAGAAATCCCACACCAGCAACTCCATTCAGAAATCTTGGCAGGGCTTAAGACAGACTTCACAGCCTTATGGTAGGGGTAAGAATAAGAATCTTTCAGAAGTGTAGATAGTGCACAGATCACCTTGCCATCTAATTAGCTAAATGAGTCTCAGTCTTCACTCAGAAGTAAACTTTTCCCAATGTTCAAAAAAGCTGATTAAACTTTAAAAAAAAAATTTAAAAAATTAATAGACAAGACATCCCAATCAAGGTGCTATGGGACAAAACTTGGTCACAACAACAAACATTTTGGTGCTATTCTATCCAGCTAACCTTCTCTATTGAGATTTCCCATTCCAGATGAAAGATCTGCAATTTTGATTTTTTAAGAGTATGTCTGGGCATTTGCTCAACCTGTGAAATCTCCACACCATCACTGTGGCTCTCTCCAAGACTGCCTGCCTCATTCTAAAGTGCATCCTGCTTCTTATACACCTTCCATCCCCTCACAAAACATCTGGGAAGGCAGATACTCCCAGTACAATCACACTCAGTCTCAACATCTCAGGGCTTGTCTACATTAGGACACTCAGTCTGAATTAAATAAGTTATAACATAAAACGGATTAGTCAAACCACACCAGCAGGTCCTCAGACACCCTCATTTGATGTCAAAGAGGTCTCTCATCTCTTTCAGTTCACTCCTAAAATGTAAATTAAAGGGGTCTTACTTCAACTTATCTTAAACCTGAGTACTGAAACAGAATCCTGATGCAGTTTAATTAATCCCCTTTAAAAGTGAATATGAGTTAATTCTCCCATGGGTCTCAAAGTAGACAAGTACCCAGACATCACTACATGGTTTAATGTTTAGCATGAGATGAAATACTTTCAAGGTGAGCTACTAAACCGTACCTGAAGATTTCATTTTCTTTTTTTCTGTATGTTGGAGGAAATGTTTTAATTCAGAGAGCAATTACAGGCAGTACTGTTGTGTTCCTGGTTTGATCGTAAGCTTGATGATGAAGTGGAAAGGTCACAGCTCTTGGAGTCAAGTGGTGGAATGATATTCCCATCCACCCCATAAGTTTACAGCTCTAACAAACATTGAAAAAAAGCTTTGAAGCGTGATCATAAAAGCAAAAACAAGACCTCGAATATATTAGTATTTTTTTAAATCACACATTTTTTTCATCTTTGTGGTTGGCAATATAACATACAATAGCATCTGCAAAGCACTAAGTACTAGTTGAATAGACCAAATGCTTAGGAAGGGAGCCAGAAAAATGTTCATAGCAAAATTTACCAGCCCTTAAATTTAATTACAAATCCAGAACTAAAACTGTGTTCAGTGGAAATTTCACTGTGGTGGCTATAGTAGAGATGGGCCTGAGCCAAAAAAGTAGCAAAGCAGCAAATCTGAACCTCAGAGTTATGTCTCCAGCTGGGAGCCTGGAGGTTGCTCTGAACTTCACAACTGTGCAACAAGACTGAAAAACCCAGACCTGAGCACCTCCTAGTTTGGATAACTCAAAACCTGTGTCAGACCAGAACTCCTTGGCTGGATAAACCTAACTTGCCTTCTTATGAAGTGGGGCCACACTAGGAGAAAGTCAGATGAGACTCATCAGTTTTGGCTGCATTTCATATCATCTTCCTGCTTTCCAGAGGAATCAGTTAAATAGCGAAACCTATTCTTCTCACCCAAATTCACAATACACCACATCCATTAGTCATGTTGGTTGACATGGGTCTGTTCCATAATATATCGACTCACCTCTAACTTTGATGGGAAATGTGTTATTTTTAGCTTTTTTCCTTATTTTCAATTCCATACCTGATGGAAGGAAACAGGCGTTCCAGTTTTGCCAGTGTTTGGTCACCAAGGGTGGCCAAAGAGCATTTTCAGAGCCAAGGGACCCGCTGCAAACCTAGATGCTCTGCCCGCAACCCCCTCCACCCACAGGTGCCACCACCAATTCCGATGGGGATATCCAGGGTCACTGCAAATTTGAAATTCAGCAGCACCACATGCACAGAGCAGGCAGACAAGTGAGATCTGGCACATACCAACAAACCCACACTGACAAATATTTTTGAACCAGTCCTTGCCAACAAAAGTCTGACTTCTCCTGGGTCTTTTTTTTTTTTCCATCTCTTCATTACCTGCCCACCTCCTACCCAGTGGCCAAATCCACAACACCTTCAATGACTTTAAGGAGAAGACTCTTTTTCTTTTCTTTTTTTTTTTAATTTTATTTCTCCCTCTACCAGATCTCATGGGAGTTTGCTGCCCAGTATCTCTGTCCAGGGAAATTAAAACAAGAAAATGAAAAATCAGAAGCAGGCCCCTCGGCCCATGGCAGCCTGTGAGCCTTGGCTGTAGATAACATCGGGCGCTGGGTCACATGCAGTCCTGCTGCTCAGAAATTGCCTAGCAGAAATGATGGTCTGGTAGCTCCGCAAGACTGTCTACATCTATTAAGTGAAATCACTGGCTGTTTCCTGCAGCATTAAAAGTGAGCTGGAGTACAATATATTTATTGATCACAACTACACACGCCCCGGACCTTCCTCCAGCTCCCCTTCTCCTGTTTATTCAAGCAGAGCCCAGAGCACACGTAGACATTTGCATGCCCAGGATGGACTTCCCCTGTCCATGGAGTAGGGGACCCAAAACTGCTGCCCAAACATCTGCGGTTCGTCTCTCAGAAGTGGTGGACTTCCACAGACATGGAGCAGGGAGATGGAGTCATAAGGCAGGAGAGGGAGAGATGAGCTGGTGGTGGGGCTGCTGGGCAGGCAAGACACATCTACAGGAACTGGCAAGGAGAAGGCAACGGGCATTAACCCCTGGGATTAAAAGGGGAAGCACAATGAGGAGGAACCAGTGGAGAGGCTGGTGGAGGTATCTCCACAGCTTTCCCTGGGCTGAGTATCACAAGCAAGGGCAGGACTGAGCCAGCAGAAACAGATGCCAGAAAGGGCACTCGGCTTTGCACGGGGTGGAGGGGCAGAGCGGAGAAGCCCAGATCCAGGCACAGCTCTTAAGGCCTGGTTAGACCGGCAGTGATTCCCACTTTGTTACTGCTCTCTGTCACCCTGGGGACCCACAGCAGAAAAATGAGCCCCTGGATTTATCCTCCTTTTCCCATTAGCCTCCTTCCCCCTCCTGTTCTCCCTCCTCCCCACTGGAATCAATCCTCGTCCTGGCATTTTAAAGGGCAATGTGCACATTTTATGGCAGTCCCCTATAAAACCATCCTACGTGATAACACATCCAGCCCTTTATTAGGGACGTTTTGCAAGTTTATTGGCCAGACATTTTTCTGCGCTGACAGATGAGGTCCTGCCATCACTTCTGTGAGCACGTGGGGCCCTCTCCCGTCCCCGCTTCCCCCCCCCCCCACCCCGCCCAGCCTCATGGTGTGGGCAACCCACAGCCATCCTCCATGTACTGCCAGCCCCATCCCTGGGCAGCTGAAGTCCTCGAGTGTCCTACATCTCACCTGCAGCCAGGCAGGGCCACCCCCCCTCGCTGGACAATGAGCAACATTCAGTTACCCCCTGTTGCAGACACATCTACCAAAGACCAATTAACTCTTTAGAACCAGGGAAACGCTTGTCATGGACATCCTGGGGTATAGATTTTCACATCACGGGAGGATGGCTCTGCCCAACTCCTCATTTTTCTACAGCAAGGCTGTGCATTGGGGAGCTGGGAGGCTTTTAGGTATCTCAAGGAGGTAATCACTCTCATTAGATACAAGGAACTAATTGGCCTTTGACATTTTGGCAATTGTGATACTTTGCCCCACTCAACCCCAATCCCAAGATCACCACAAACAGCAGATTCCGTTCCTGCAGCACTCCATGAAGAGATGAAGCAGGCTGGGACACAAGTGCTCAACAGATGTTTACATGGCTCAGAGAGGCTCCTTTTCCCAAGACAGCCACAACCATGCTGCCAAAGCGGATTTGTCTCAGACCTCAGATGCTGGCATCACCAATGCAGTCGCTGCGCCCAGCTCCTCCTTCTCCTGCCCACAAGGACCCCCATGAAGCCAGGACGACACGACGTGAAGCCAGGATGACGTGATATAAAGCCAGCCATGTGTTTTATCATCTTGCATTCATAGCCGTCCACATGCATAACGGCGAGCAGCAGGACCCGCAGAGGTTTAATGAGGGGTCAAGGATTAAAAACAGCGACCAAAATTTATCTAAGTGCTTACCTGGCACCTCCTCACCGTAATTCAGGGGCACTGGTGGCTGCTGAGGGATCTGCTCCTTGTGCACTATCATAGTCAGGAGGGACGAGGTCCTTGAGAAAGGGCTGCGGCCAGTGCCAGAGGTCAGGAAGGGGAAGGCGACCCCAGGCTGGGAAGCAAACCTCTGGCTCAGGTCCCATCCCAGTGGCAGCAGTTCAGCAGTCGCCCTTCCAGGTCGCGGCGGATGGTCTGTGTCACCTTTCGGGTGTTTGGATCACGCATTGCACAGTAAAACAGAGGTGAATATAAGGCTGCGTTGTGATTCCCACCCTGCAGGCAACTCTCCACCCAGCTACCGCTTCTGCTCACTGATCTTGACCCGTTGCCGCTCGCTTAACTCTCGGCCGTGCCACTGTGACCGGCGGTGGGCTCCTGGCACTTGCCAGCCCCGTGCCCGGTGTTGGTTCACATGTCACATTCCCAGGCTGTGTTATTCTTAAGTACTGTAAATCTCTCACTATTATTCTCCCATATGATATAGTGAGCTGTGTCATTTTGAAAGGAAATACATAATAGTATATTAAAGAAATCATGGATCTCCTCATTCATGTTTAAAACAAATTTATTACAATGTAAGAAACCCTGAATAGCATGAATTTATTATAATGATTTAAGGCTCCTGGCACTTGAGTTAAAAATGTCTCTCGATAAATAACTTTCCCTTGAAACACAGCAAATTAATATAGTTTACCATTTCCAAAGTTATATAAATCCAAAAGGCTTAAATCAACAGTATGCTGGATAAGATTACTGCTGCTCGGCCAGAGCCTGGCATCGCAGTTCAGAGGATGGAAAAAGTGAAAGACGGATGGGGTTTTTTTGGTCACCTTGCTCTCCCTTCCACCACCTTAGGCTACGTCTGTGCTGTGAAAGCCAGACTAATGTGAAATGGACGAAAGCAGCTACGGCCTTTGCACACAGGTATCGTTAGAACAGAGCAGCTATTCCGCCATCAGACTCAACAAACGCCGCTCTGGTATTTCCCTAAAGTGCCTCTAACACACAGGGCCCCACTGCTTTCGGCGGCGGCCTTTTAATTTGGCTGCAAACCCAGGAACGGAGATGTCCCCAGCTCGGCTGCCGCCAACTCTGCCGCGGCCTCGCAAGCCCGGAGCAGACCCAGGGCTCGCTGCGCGGCAGCGCGGGGGAGCGTGCGAGGCGGCCTTGCTCTCAGCCGAGGTTTTAAGCAACCCTCGCCCGCAGGC
>NW_010549332.1:0-10456 GCF_000687285.1 Phaethon lepturus | reverse complement strand
CGTCACCCTCCGAGCCGCCCTGCGCGCTCTGGCCCCGGGCGCGCCGGCTGCGTACCCCCGCTCCTGGCGCGTCGGTCTCGGAGGAGAGGCACAGAGGAAGGGCTTTGCCTCTCGGCGCGCTGCTGCTTTGTCCTGTCCTGTGACCCGCTTCGGGGGCGAAGGAAAGGCAGGCAGCTGGCGGAGAGCGTATCTGTGCTGTGGAAGGCAGGCCTGAGCCACGGCGGGGGGCTTAAGGAACATGAAGGAACAGAGAGGCAGCCCAAACCCACAGGGCCTCCCTGCCGCGGGCATGATACCCCTGAGCTTCAGCGTTGGTTCAGCTCATCCTCAGCTGAAGCACAGAGCTGTGTTCGAGGAGGTGAAAGGTAGGGAGTACCAGCAAAGGAAGGAGGACTTTTCTTAGGATTTCTTATTTCTCTGCAGCATGCCCCGTGCCTCTGTGTAGTTTGTAGGGAATGCCTGGTGTACCGATGTCTCCTTCACTGCAGCGATCTTGCCCCCGGCTAAGTCCGCGTGCGCTTTCAGTGAAGCAAGAGTCTCCTGGTGATGATATAGTTGTCAATATGCAGCCATAGCACCTACACGAAGGAGCTGAACTGATGCTTTGCTGGAGAGAGCAATTTCTTAACTTCTTATACTTGCAACCCTAATAAGCTTTTGCTACAGATGCCAGTAAACAAGTACCAAAAAAGTGCTCTGATAAGATTATTTTGCACTGAGATAGCATGAACATGTGTATGAGAAGTGCAGAGGGCATGCATGGCATTCCTAAGGTCAACAGGAGGGTAAACTATGGAGTTAAATCATTTGCTGAAAGCGATGCAGTAAGTCACTGTCAGAGCATGGAGCATCCCTACCCTGTCCATGGGATCCTCTTCATGTTCAAACCAGAGACCCATTTAAATACGGACTAAATTTTGAGGCGACAGTGAAACACAGAAGTTGCTCATGCATCAAGCTAGTGGTTTCTGTGTGTGTTAGTATGGGCTAAGCATTATTCCTAAGAAGGGTTTTCCTGTTATGAGAAGATAAGGTACTTTTCCTTCTTTCCCCCCATAGCTTTATTGTTTCTCTTGGAACAAAATATTGTTTTAAAAGCAAACTTGACCTTGCTACCATAACACAGTTGCAAATACAAGTTTAAAAAAAAAAACCACCAACCACTACATGCAATTCGAATGCAAAATGTGAATATATTCGGTACTGCAGTCATAACAGGATCTGTCACTTGATTGAAAGACTATAGTGTTCAAAACAGATGTTTAAGAAATGTGTTAATTATGCTGAAAAATGTGCCATACTTAAGTTCTTACAGGATAGATTTGTCACATGCTACAGAAAACTTTCTCACTTAATATGTTGATTTTAATATTAAAGTGATCTTTTCTCACTTAATTTAAAAAATAGGAGTAGGAGGAAAAGCTTTCTCATCATTTCCTGCAAAGCACTGTTTTGCCTTGGTCAGATGAAAGTCTGTCAACCAGCTGATATTTCTCCATTTTTAATGTTTGACTAGTTGATTCTGCTCTAGTTCTTAGTTGAACGATCATAATTTGAAGCTTGTTAGGTGCCTGTGGTTTCCAGCAATGCAAGTGTAATGTAAAGCTGGAGGTTAGCCTAATGAATGCAGCATTCTGTGTTTTTTCACTGCTAGAAAATGAATTTGAGCCATGAGGCACAGCAGTGGGGAAGATCAGCTCATTGTCATTTGGAAGCCATTAATCTGATATAAATGCTTTCCCTCTCCTAGCTGATCTCTTTTTGAAATGTTGCCCAGTTTTAAGTGTCAAAACCAAATGAAGCAGACAAACCATACTCCTGCGTTATTTCTGCAAGCGATGTGTTTCTCAATTACAGCTTTTGAGCTGGAGGAAATACAGGGGACCTCTGCTACAGGCAGCGTTGAGGCTAACCTCTGCTCTTGACCATGAGGTTTCTAAACCCTTGTGGTGAAGGCTAGTACTGCTAATGATGCACAAACGGTATCCCACTAACAATTTCCACACCTCATTTGTCTTCCCTGCTATGCAGAAGACCTGCTTAAAATATCAGCATCCCTCAACCACAGTCTGGTTGTGGTGGCTTAACCTTGCAATAGCTCTAGCCAGCTTGGTAATTCCAGCCCACCGTTCATGCGTAGCTTGCTCATCGCGACAGGGACATTCCCGTGCATGGCTCCCATGCTGACAGCAGCTGTCTATCTTTGTTCCTGTCTAGAAGGATTTTCACCTTTGGGTGCAGCCCCAGCTCCATGAAGCTGCTGATGAAATTCCCATTGACCTCGGTAGGGTTTGGCATTCCCCAGTCATTCTTTCCTTCATGCCTCTGTTCATTTGGCATGTGTCCAGCTCTGGTTTCATGCTCAGCTCTTCTCTAGCCCTTCCTCCTCCGCTTTTGTCTCCTTAAAAGATTATAGAGGCACAGAAATAGCACTTTCTGTAGTCTTCAGAGGGGTTATTTTGTGGTTTCCTGGAGAGTCTAAGCTTGCGTCTAGCTTGCTTGTCAGTCCTTTTTTTTTTTTTTTTTCCTCTCATTTGAAACCTAGATGCTGAAGGCCCAGCCTCACAGGAAACCATCTTTAACCAAACCACAGCAACAGAATTATCACATTTACCCCCTCCCCAAAACTCTGAAAGATCACATAGGTGGCACAGTTTCACAGCCCTAAGAATTTCATTGCTTTACAGAGGGAATGCACACGCTGGGTAGGAAATCCCGAGACGTTCCGCTATCTCTGCCTCAGAGGGCCCGCGCTCGTTAGGCTCATATCAATTCCTCTTAGGGTTTTGGGGTGGGTTTTTTGCTGGGTTGAGGGGAGGAGGGACATTGCTTATACCTTCATCACAGTGAACTTCAAAACAGCAGGTTGTGCGTGTGCTGAAGAGATCACAGGTCGAGGTCATGCCGGGTTTTACTAGAGCAGACAAAAATTCAGACACTAACTGGAACCTTTTTGAAGTTGCTATTTGTTGCCTACCGTCATGATCCTTTTCTTTCCCATGCCTGATGGCTTTTTATTTTTACAAAGATGTAAGCTCACTTACCATCAGTACAGAATCAGGGATTCCTTCATTTATACCAGTGATGCCCTGTTATGGGTGTGTGCTGGTTATCCCTAGTTGTGTTCTCTATTCATCTTTGTCCTCCACAAGCCTTTATGGTTGGTGTCGTGGTTTAGCCCCAGCCGGCAACTAAGCACCACGCAGCCGCTCGCTCACTCCCCCTTCCCCAGTAGGGTGGGGGAAACTCGTGGGTTGAGATAAAAACAGTTTAATAGGACAGAAAGAGAGAAAGAAACAACAATGATAACAACAATAATAATACTGACAAAGGAATGTACAAGAACAAGTGATGCCCAATACAGCAATTGCTCACCACCCCGTGATCGACAGCCCGTCCCCGAGCAGCAATTCCTGCCCCCCGGCCAACTCCAGTTATGTACTGGGCATGACGTCGTATGGTAGGGAATATCCCTTTGGCCAGCCTGGGTCAGCTGTCCTGGCTGTGTCCCCTCCCAGCTCCCCGTGCACCCCCAGCCTGCTCGCTGGCAGGCCAGCACGAGAAGCTGGACTGTCCTTGACTGCTCAGCAACAACCCAAAACACCAGCACGTTATCAACAGTTTCTCATCCCAAATCCAAAACACAGTCTCACACCAGCTTCTGTGAAGAAAACCAGCTCTATCCTGGCTGAAACCAGGACAGTTGGGTTTGGGTTTTTTTCTGCTAAAACATAATGCTACCTGTCAGGCATTCTTTCAACATTCCATCTCTGATTTTAGATAATGCTGTTACAGTGGCTAGTAATGTACTGAGCACAAACAAAAAGCAATGAAAATATCCTCCTCAGTAATGGTGAGAGCTTCATATTTGATTGAACTCTTTAGTTTTAAATACTACTTTTTAACAAAAAGACATGTATCACTGCTGTTAAGTGGTAACTCTCCACGAGATCAGGAAAAAAAATTTCTCTGTTTTCCCTGTGCCTGTTTTATGAGCATGAAATCACAAGTTGTGTTGTATGCACATTTCAGGCTGTTAAAGGATGGTAATCATTCATTATCTTCATTTCATGGTACAAGAAACCATTTGAACAAACCCCCAAAAAACTAAGTTAGCACCAAGTCAGAACTGGAACTTGGAATTTACATTGAAAAGTCTCATCCCTGACTTGTCCAGAAGTTAAAGAGCACCTGAAGCTGTTCCTGTTTTCTCTCTCACATCCAGGGATATTTGCACAGAAGTTAAAACATCTTATGAACAATAACTTTTTCTGATAAAACAATGAGGCCTTTTAGATAAAATAAGAAACTGTGACAATAAGCTGTGTGACACTCCAGCTCATCCGTTGGAAGGCTCTCTTCCTGTGCCGTTCCTTTAATTTGCTCCACTGGAATTCTCAAGTTTATCTGCTTTTTCTAACTTTCCTCTGATTTATCCAGCTTTCACAGTTCACTGTCTGGACTAATTCCAGCTCTCTCCTTTATTCTCAAGATTTGTAACAAGTTACTGGAAGGCCAGATTCTGCTTCTGGTGTTGATTGACCAAATAACAAATTCTTTTTTCTACCCTTTTAAAATCAATATTCATTTCCGGTAATAAATCATACCTTTCTTATAATCTCTTTATGTCTGGTCACTATACTGCAGTTTTTGCAGCATGCTGAATAAACTATGTTTGCGTTAAGGGGTTTTTTCCCCTCTCCTCCAGCAGCTTTTCTGTGTTTGTCCATACCTTCCTTGAAGCACAACTTTTTTCCTCTCATTCCAGGAGATGGGAAAGAAGCTGCATGGGTACGGCATGGTTTCCTTTCCTACAGCTGCCCTACTGGTGCTTGTGGCAGGCAGAGTCTCGGATGCAGTCGTTATTTAGTTTGCCTTCACAGGGCAGTAATGAGCAGTAAGAAGCGGTGAACCCATGGGCAGAACTTGCTGACCTGGAGGACCCTTCTCAGCCCTCACTACTTGAGGGCTGGAGCAGGCCTGGAGGTGGACATTCTCTACACGCATTGACTGCAGCCTCCTCTCTCCCTTGTGTCGCCTCTCCTGTGAGGACAGGCTGAGAGAGTTGGGGTGGTTCAGCCTGGAGAAGCGAAGGCGCCAGGGAGACCTTATTGCAGCTGCCAGGACTTCAAGGAGGCCTATAGGAAAGATGGGGACAGAATTTTTAGCAGGGCCTGTAGCAATAGGACAAGGGGTAATGGTTTTAAACTAAAAGAGGGCAGATTTAGACTAGATCTAAGGAAGAAATGTTTCACAATGAGGGTGGTGAAACACCAGCGCAAGTTGCCCAGAGAGGTGGTAGATGCCCCATCCCTGGAAACATCCCAGGTCAGGCTGGACGGGGCTCTGAGCAACCTGATCCAGTTGAAGACGTCCCTGCTCACTGCAGGGGGGTTGGACTAGATGGCCTTTGAAGGGCCATTCTATGAGACTGTGATGATTCTATAGCTGCAGGCAGGAGCTCACCCATGTGTCACACCTGCGCTGTGGTCTCCACCACAGCTATCAGTCAGCATCTTCCACAAGCTCCAAAGTCTTGTCCTCTCTTCTGCTGGCAAGGAGGAGGACCAAAATCAGTTGGATTTAACACTTACCGAGTGAAGAAGCCTAAGTGCTGTGATGCACCTAAGGAGAGATAACACATTGTCTTTCCTATTTTTCTCTCCCTCATCCTTCCCCTTGCGTTTTTGCAAGGTTGATATGGCTTGTGCCTGAGTGAAAAAGAAAACAGTTTAAAAGTATCAGGAGTATCTTGGGGCAGGAGAAAGGAGAGATTTATGTGAGAGAAGGGTGATTTGATGTAGTGAACGTAGCAGCTGTGGTCTGTCTTTTGTCCATGCATTGCTTCAACACTGTCCTGCATCTCTGAAGCCTCCACGCCTCTGTCTCGAGGGCTCAGAAAGATGATCTGAAGCCCTTTCATGGTTCATACCTCTGCTCCATGTGGTCCTGCATTTTTGGAAAAGCAGTACCAGGAGCCTATTCAGGAGGGGTGACCCAACTCATGTGGCCGTGTGATATGGCAGACTAGCTGCCTGACTGCGAGATAATGTCTGGCACACAGCAGCTCTGACCGCAGGTACATAATTCAGTTGCTGGATGGGGAGACGAGGGGAAAACCCAGAAGAATTTAAAAATATGCTTGAAAAAAAAAAAGCTCGTGGCCTTCTGGCTGCATGCTGAACCAGAAGAAACCTGCACACGTAACAGCTCAAGTAACAAGCCATAAAAGCGGCCACACTGCGAGATGAAAGATTTTTTTTTTTTTTTTTTTTTGACATGAGGTACCAGTGAAGAAAACTGACGGAGGATGTCGCAGTCGATGACTTAAGGATGGAATTTCCACATTGCTTCTGGGTCCTCTTGGTTATGC
Source organism: Phaethon lepturus (assembly GCF_000687285.1). Taxonomy (NCBI): domain Eukaryota; kingdom Metazoa; phylum Chordata; class Aves; order Phaethontiformes; family Phaethontidae; genus Phaethon; species Phaethon lepturus. Next base: position 4,083 of record NW_010549332.1, on the reverse strand, counting down.
AGAGTGACGCCAGCCGTTTGGGGTTACTTGAACACTGATGGTTTTGTAACAGCCTTTAACACGCAGGGATTTTATTTTGGACATCAGCAGTCCTATCTTGGGATGGATTTGAGTGACGTTTCCACGTTCCTGTCCAGGAAACATGAGAAATCCTCTCCTGTTCCTGTATGGTCAGAGGATGCTGGGGAGAGGAGAGGGCTTGGTCAGCTCTGAATAAACGAATGAAACTGCCACTGCAAAGTCACGTTGCGTGGTGTGTTTAGAGATGCCCTTTGGACCACGGCCAGAGATGGGCTTTATCTTCTAGGAGCGAAGAGCTGTAGACGACTCTCTGTGTTTGCAGTTCCCAGTAACGTTGCTGTGATTTTGCTTCTAATTGCTCCGAGCAGACATGAGCAGAGCTGCTCGGCAGTAGGTAGCAGGTTAATAACACAAGCAAGTTGACACTTCTGCATGAAGTTCACGTGGCTGGTAGTTTGCTTTAAAGGTGGACACCTCAAGGCTCACTCCTGCTCTTCTGATGCACTATCTCATTTAAAGCTATTTAAATAATAAAAAAAAGTAGGTTTCCTTAGCCCTAATTTCAGCATTTCAGTTCATGATGTTATTGGTAGCTTCACCAGGTCAGTACTGAGATAGGTCACTGAGGTAATTCTTCTTCTAACTTCTAGGAGGATTCTTTAACCTATTTATTAGAAGCATAAAATGTGTTCCACTTTAAGTAACATAGAGGTATGGCAGTGACTAATGCGACTCTAATGCTGCTGGTTTTCTCCTGGGATGGTTTGAAAACTCCAGGTCAAGTAAAAGTTAAGCTGGATGGGGTGAGTGTTCCCTATTGCAGCAAGTTTTTGTGACATGAGAAGTTTGAAAACACGATGTTCTAGGAAAATTTTGTAGCTGCGGCCGTAAACACTTCTTCTGGCTGTCACCCCAGGTGTCACGATAAATCTGTGTGTTCCTGTGAGTATGCCCGTGCCCCCAGTCACAGCTACTTGCAAAACTTGTTTGAATAAATTAAAGTGAAGTGTCTATTGTGCTTTCCCAGGCAGCTGTGTTGTCCTCTGGCTCTCGTTCGGAAGCGAGCTTCTTGGCTTCCTGTGCCGCGTCCTCGGCGCCGCAGTGTGCTGCGCGTGGTGAAATCAGGGAATTTCAGCGAGCCAGAGAAGGAAGTGAACGTTCTGTCCTCCTGTGTGGTCATGGTCAAAAGTACCCGGGTAAAATTTGGAGGGGGGTGACAGAGGGCACGTTCAAAGAACTGCAGGAAGCGACCCCTTTTCTCAAGCACATAGATGCAAAATCCCTGGATTTTCTAAAGTCAAAATCTCCAGCGGCGGAGTTTTGTGAACCTAACACAGCTGCGGTGTCTGCGTGCCTTTTGGTTAAGGTTAACTGTGAAGCAAATGCCATGTTATACAGCTAGCAGGTGGTTAACCAAAGGGAATTTCACTTTGCTGCGGAGATGGGAAACCACAATACATGTGTCTTCCTCCAGGTTATTCAGTGGGCATTCAGAGAAAAAATCCTGGGGGTGGAGGATGTGGGGAAGATAGTAAAAATTTCAAGTTTAGGTTCCTCTAGTCTATTCAGAGACTGCTACAGGTCTGTGGGGTGGGTGGAGAGGGATGCGTCGTGCCACAGATACCTTTAAGAGCTCTCCTGTCTTCTGTTAGCAGTATCAAGATGCGTAATCAGATTGTAGTCAAGTACTTCCAAGTACCTTCACTGAATGATGCACTTATAGTAAGGCTGTTAAAAGATTCCTCAAAAAGGTCCCTTTCCAAAGAAACAATAGCAAACCCGGTTTCGGACTATTTGTTTTGTGCTGGTGATAGCGGGGTCCACTCATACTGAATGGCAAACACTAAGGAAAATGTTGTTTTTTTCTGCTGAACACACTAGCTGAAAGTGGCTTGAAAATAAAATCTAACTGGTGATGGTTTAGTTTTTTTTTTTTAAATGAATAAAGTAGAATTCTTATGGAGGTTTTAAGGGAAGCGGGTGAGGTAGATGAATGGCCAGAAACATGCTATTTCTGCTTGCTTTGTACCATAGGGATGTCTGTCCTTTCAGTCGGCCTGCTACCTGGATTGGCTCTTTTTGGTGTGTTTTGCAGAAACAAATTGGGTAAAGAGGTATCTGGATCAGAAGAGCATTATGCAATGTCAGACATTTGGTGATTTCAGTATGTCCTACAGGTAGTTACGCTATAGTGGTGTTACATGTGCACCAGCAGATAATCTACAGCTATCAAAATAAATGGCATCATCTACTAATCTGATTTCTTTTCTCTGATATGTCGGTTTTCCAGAGCTTGAGAGACAGCTAGAATGAACAAGACTGAAATCAATAGTACAAATCCCCATACCCAGTCGGAATTTCTGTATGAATCTCCCAGAAACGAGAAGAGGTACAGAGCTGTGTTCCCTTTCTCTGCCTGCTAATACAAGAATGTGAAAACTGCAATCCTGGATAAAGAGTCTAAATCAGCCTCTGACAGAGGCCAGTAATGAATATTATAGTGATGACCGTATATTTGCTCTGTTTTTGATCTTATTTCCCTGCTGGCTTTCATCATCTAGTGATTTAGGGACTTCCTGAGCCAGATGCTGCATCCACACTTGTGCTTAAAAGCCAACAGACTTCTCTTCCTTCAATTCATCTGATCATTTTTTAAACCATTTATTCTCTTGCCATCCAAAACTTCCCTTGGCAGTGAGTTCCCAAATCTGATTACACCTTTTTTTTTTACACAATAGCTTTTTGGTTTTGTGTTTGGTTGGTCGTTTTTTTTTCCCTACTTGACACTGAATTCTTGCATTATGAAAACCAGTAAGTACTAATCCTCTTTTCATCACCTTGTTCACTCATGATTTTATAAACCTCAGACATCAGTCATCTCTCTTCCTACTTAAGAAGTTTGAGCTTATTTAATCTTTCCTTCTGCAAAAGCCTTTCTCTATGTCTGTGTCTAGTTCCTTTTCTATGTATTTTGTATGTTGCCTGCACCTCATTTATTAGAAGGCGACCCAACCTGTACAACGGTGACGAGAAAGGAATTTATAAGTTAACCCAATGTCTTTGGTTTCTATCTCTAATTCCCAACTTGTTTTCGTCTTTGTTGTGGCACCTGGTCCCTGCCCTGGTATGTTCAGAGGGCTTAAAACTAACCTTGAAATGGCAAAGGACGTAACGTTTCCTGAATGACTCACAAAAGATACTCTGCCTATAAGCGCTCATTCAGACTTTCTGTGGAAGTCAATACGTGCCATTTAAGACATGGATTTGTGACTTTCACAAAAGCTGACTTGCTAGAGAGGAGAGGATGGCTTTACATTGTTATAAGTTATAGTCATCGGTCCTCTCCAAGTTCCATGCCTGTTTCTCTCTGTTCTTCTCTCCCCTCCCAAATGACACAGCTCTGAGAAACAGAAAGGAAAATCTCCCATAAAACTCTTTTGGTTCCTTTTCTCATTCCAAAGGAAAACACCAGTGTCATGCTTCAGAATACCAATAATTCCCAGGACTACAAAGGCAAATCACTTTCTTCTCTTGATTATAAGAAGAGGAGCTGATAAATAAACAGGAAGCTGATCCTGACAGTCTAATCTGTTCTGCATGTGAGGAATTCCATTTCAAAAGCCTTCCCAAACTCAGACTTAAGGGATGGAAAGTGCTGTGGTCTTTGCAGCAACTGAGGAATTTTGTCATTGGCTTTACTGGTTTGAACTACTTTTGTTTTTGTGGGAAAGTAGAAGCATAAAGAAATTTTAAATGTCAATGATATGTGCTGATGCATCCTTGATACTACAAAATCTTTAAGCATCATTGGAAGGCCCAAGTGTATGCTAAGAAATGCAGGTGTTCAGGAAAGCTCTGGGAAGTAATATGTGAAAATTACTGCAGTACTATTGTTGAACCTTTTAATGAATCTTTTAAAGAATCTTAACAAGTTCTGAAGCACTAGTCTTATTCTGAAACTGTTGAACTTTTTTGTTTTGGAAAAATTGGAGGAAAATTTAACTAATTCTCCCATCTACAAGCAGAGCTGAAAGGAGGATCTGGGGTACTACAGGCCTGTCA
>NW_010549331.1:0-4274 GCF_000687285.1 Phaethon lepturus | reverse complement strand
TAAACTAAAGGAGGGTAGATTTAGACTAGATGGAAGAAATTTTTTCCCAGTGAGAGTGGTGAAACCCTGGCACAGGTTTCCCAGCGAGGTGGTAGATGCCCCATGCCTGGAAACATTCCAGGTCAGGTTGGATGGGGCTCTAAGCAAGCTGATGTAGTTGAAGATGTCCCAGCTCATTGCAAGGGGGTTGGACTAGATGACCTTTAAAGGTCCCTCCAACGCAAACTATTCTATGGTTCTTTGAAATTTGTTGATTGTGGTAGCAACGTTTCTGTGCCAGATTGTTCCCTGTGCCCCCTTGTTTTTTAAAGAAAAGGTGGGGACAGCTTGGGATGGAGAACGAGAATTAGTGAGCTTGTGTGGCACTGCCAGGCACCTCTTGGGGATTGGGAGCTCGTGAGCTGCTTCCAGCAGTGTGGTCTGATTCATGGGTGGTTTGTGGTTGTTTCCTACACCTTGGCAATAGGAAATGTGTTGGATTAATGTAATAGGATCACATTGTCGTTCACCCTGCATTATCTAAGATTGTGATAGGTCATGGCATTTTACAAAATATGCAGAATGGGTAATGTAGATGTTGTGAGGCATTCAAAAGAGTATAATAGAGAGACAGAGCTCCAAGGCCGTTCTCTTTGACTCTAGAGGATGTTTTTGCTGTCGGTAGTTTTGTTCACGGTCAGATTTTTTTTCCTTTGTCTAATGCAGAGAACAAAAAGCTTGAATGCTGTAAATGCCTCACCATCAGCATATCACGTTCCCTTATTAAGATTGGATAGAAAAGGGGACTGTTTTGTTCAGAGCCTGGAAAAATAATTTTGTAAGAATAATAAATTGTGTGTTGTGGGGAAAGGATTATGCCAGTTAAAGAATTAATTTTTCCTGTTGTAACTCCTTTTTCATACTTGAGAGATGTAGATATGTTTTTCAGTATAAATACATTTATTTTAAAATAAAAAATTATTTTAAGTAAGAACTTTTGTAAGGTTTTAAATACTCCAAATACATGTTTAGATTTTCTTTGTTGCTGTATAAAAGAGTTATTAGGGCAATATAGAAAAGACCGACTTGCTGTATACTAGTTCCAAGCTTCTATTAAAGAAGGAGAAAGCTGTGTTTTGGGTTCTTCTTGTGTACACTGTTTCCTGGTTGTGGTTTGTTCCGTGACCAATTCCTGACCATTTCTGATTGAATTTGCACTTTTGCATCCTGTTGCACAGGACCAGCACCTGACACGTTATGGGAAAGCTCTCCTAGTTTTGTTTTTTTCTCTCTTGAGGTTCTTCAGCGTAGTTTTGCTGAGATGGATCAAATCAATGACTTTCTTCTTGAAAGTAATTTTGATCCTGAGAATTGTTTTTTGTGGATTTAAGTAATTTATGGTTTCATGTAATAAATATCTATAAAAACCAAACCAACAAAACCCAAACTGTAAAATATCCCCCCCGCTTTAATGCTCATAGATTTTGCTTTTTTTTTGAAGACTATTTTAATAACCATGTTAATAGATGTTTTGCTGAAAAGCTTTTGTGCTTGCTTAAGTCAAGCTAACAGATGTCCCCAGTGGGATTTCATGATTGGTGCCCCTGTTATGTTGGCAGAGATTTCAGTCAGGTGGGCAATGTTTCTGCTAAGTGCTGTTGCTTAAATTATCACAAGTAAAAAAATAAATAGTCTTTTCCAGTGTGTTTCTCTTTATCCTTCTGTCTCAAAAAACTTCCAAAGTGATGAGACAAACTAAACCGAAAATGTATATATAAATTTGTATTTAAAAAGTTATAAACTGAAAATTTTTACTAAAGCAGAGTGGGATTTTGACAGCTCTGATTCAGTCTTTACTTTGAAATGAGAAAGTAAAACAACACTCAGCCATGAATTTTGTGATAGCAGAATTAATCAATTTTGTCCTGTCTGGGGAAAATTTAATTCTAGGTCAGATTCTTGTGTATTCATTCTCTAAAAATAATTTTTTTTCTTGAAAGTGGTAGTGCTTACACCTGAATGCTAGGCTTAGAAACTCCATAAGAGAACTGCAGTCTTGCTAGCTTCACTAGAATTGAAGAACGACTTCATTTACCTTAGGAGCAGAAGAGGAGGAATCTCAACAGTCTAAAACTCAGCTTATGGATTTTGTACTCCCCCCAACCCTGGTTATTGAGTTTATGTTCAATTTTACGCTGAAGATAACAGAAAATACACTTGTAGAGTTTATGATATTGCTCTTTCTAGGAAGTCTATTGGTGTCATTAAACCATAGTTGAAGCCTCAAGAGTACGATAGTGCCTGTAGGACATACCTGTTCTAGTTTCCTTTGGCACAGAGTGGAAATGCTGTTCTGCTTTACCTTCTGACTCCAGCTAATGAGATCCATTTGCTAATACACAGTAGTTACCTGAATCTTCACAGGTCACAGTACTCAAGCACAGAGTCGCTCAGCTGGGAAATATGGCATTCCCATGCAAGCCACCAATCTTGCCACCGTATTCCTCTCGAGTCTGCCTTTTATATATGAAAAAGAAGATTGTTTTTTCTTATATTTTTATATATGCATTTTTTTTTAACTGTTCAGTTACATCCTTACATTTGATTTAAAGTGGTTTTGGAGGTTAGAATAGGTCAAGCCTTTTGAATTGATCAGCTGAATCCATTTAAAACTGCTTAGTTTTCAGATGAACAGATTTATTTTATGCTCACAGAATTTTTGCAGAAAGATACTGATCCTACCACCATGAAGGTCACAAATGCCATTTCCAAATGTAATTGTGGAGGAGGTTTTCTACTTGTGTTTAAACGTTTTCACCATATTTGATTGTAATGCACTTCCACTATTAACAGTTGCCTTGTGGCCAAGGCAAACAAGAATATATTTTATAGGATGGCAGTGTTTATGTGCCCCAGCCCTTGAGGGCTTAACTGTACAGCCTTGCTCTTTAGAAGCAGATGTGGTTGTGTTTTGTGTTGTATATGGGATGGGTTTTGTTTGTTTGTGTTTCTGGGTGTTGTTGGTGGTTTTTTTTCCCCTTGCAAGTGCATGAGTGAAAATATGCCACTTACACCAAGTAAAGACCAAATGGTTGATTTTGAAGCCAGGTTCTTAGAATTTGGGGTGGGTGGGAGGAGGCAGGCCTGAGGAGGGTAGTGTTACCGTCTTTCACATAGTCATGGTGATGGCTGTTGCTATTTTGTTAGTAGAGGGTTTTTTGGATTTTTTTGGGGTTTAATTTTTGTTTAGAAGTCATGGAAGGAGAAACCCCTTACTCAGTGTAAGGAAACTGATTACATCAAGTAATTTTCCAAGTATCTTTAAATCTATGCTTCACTGGCACAAAAGATACAGACTAAATACAATAATTTTATATACAGAAAAAGTGTTGGCCTAATAGATACATCATGTGATAGTCTAATATATTTTTTTTTTCCGTTAACAGGTATCTTTCAGATGAAGGAATTGAAGCTTGCATAAGTTCTTCGGAAAAAGTCAATACAAATGACATTATCCTAGTTGCCCTTAATGTAAGTTATGATTGTGGAAATTCTTTTCTGACAAATAATGCTAAAAAAGTTATATCTAATGGCTCAAGTGTAGGTTTGTGTGGCTAATTAAGTGTACCATTGTCTGTATGGTTTTTTTGGTTGTTTTGTTGTTGTTGTTGTGGTTTGGGTTTTTTGTGGTTTTTGTTGTTGTTTTTTGGTTTTTTTTTGTAAAGCACCGACTACCTACTTCTCTCCTTGCATGTATGTGCTCTGAGCTGTGTTTGGAAATGGTACCTATTCCACACTGTGAAACCTGTTGGAGAAAAATCAACATAACTTACAATAGGAAAATATTTTTATGTTTATGAAATGTAAATCTAAAGTCAAAATACAAACAATAATAAAATTGCAAGTGCAATGCAAAAAGTGCTGATGTGGGTACAAAATACTAGTTTGTTGGGATGAATAAACACCCTTACTTAGTTTGGCTTCTGGATATAACACTCTCTAAAGCATATTCAAATTATTAGTGAATTTTCTTGTGACGTGTATGCATTTATGTAACCACAAACAGATTTTTTGATTTACTGGCGAAATCTGGGCTAGTAGTCATTATTCCTTCCAACAAATAAATACAAAAATACACAAGGTAGAGAGACAACTTGGAAGCAATAAACCTTAGTACTTCGAAGGAATAGAGAAAAGTGTGCATGTGAATTCCTGTTTTTCAGAATTCTAGTATATACATTGTTGGTAAATATTAGTAAATCTGCTCCCTTTCAGTAACAATAAAAATAGGGCAG
>NW_010549330.1:0-1072 GCF_000687285.1 Phaethon lepturus | reverse complement strand
TAATAATTATTATATATATAAAAAGAAAAAAAAACAAAAAAAAAACAAAGCAAAAGTGACAATTGTATTCTTTTTAGGACAAGCACGATTTCTCCTTTGCGCTTTTCCATGGACGCATTTCACCCACTTGCATGATGATGATGATTAAATTTGTATCTGGGAAAAAATATTCTCTATAGTAAAGGAATACAAACAGAAACCAGACAAACAAACGCAAACTCCGATCGAATTTGTACAAAAATCAAAACTTTAAAAAAAATTAAAAAGGAACTCCTTGAAGAGGGAAATAACAAATGTTTATCGCCTTTTTTTGTTGGTCCTAGTTCTCTCTCTTTCTCTCTCCCTCTCCCTTTCTCTCTTTTTTGTTTTGTTTTTTTTTTTTTTTAAGTCCAAGTGATGGTCCAGCCAAGATGCAATTTTCTGTTTTTTTGTTCAGCAGACAATCATTTTATTCGTAAGCACCTTTTTTTCTACACTTCTGTCACTGCCTGTGTGGGTACTGGTTATAAATGTGGAAAAAGAATAGTTATGACTGTAACAGATTTTTATTTTTATTTCAAAATTTTATATGAATTATGTATATCTTAATGATGCGGTCATTTTCCCAGTTTGTAATATATGTGTAGAAATGCTTGTATATGATATTTGCTCTACTCTTTCTTTCTTCCTCCCCCCTCTCTGTCTATCTCCCTCCCACCCTTTTTCTCTCTCTCTCTCTCTCTCTCCTTTTTATTTTCCTTGACTCGGTGTTCCTTGCACAAACTTAGCTGTCAAGATCTGACGTGCTAGGTTTTCAAAAGGGACCTCAGCGATAGAAAAAAAAAAAAGAAAAAAAAAAAGCTTAGGGTGCAACTGTAGTTATCTTATGCAAAAGCTATTTTGAGTATTTCATAGCAGCTTTGGGGGGGTCTCTTCTTAAACTCCACGTAGGACGCTTAAACTATTGTTTCCTTAACTGCGTGTTTATCTATATGTACAAACTTTCTAAATCAAATACAGTATTCCATTTTCTTATCTATCCAGCGATGTTGGTGTTTTTGTCCGCCACGGAAAAACACGCCCTCCCTGTGGG
>NW_010549329.1:2870-3129 GCF_000687285.1 Phaethon lepturus | reverse complement strand
GGGAGGCGGGCAGGCCTGTCGGGCGGGTGCTGGGCTGGCATGGGCCGGTGAGCCTTCCCCTGACCTGGGCTGTGCGCTCCGACCTTACGCGAAGCCCGTCGGCCGTTAACGTCTTGAATCCCTTTTTGCGGATTTGCAAGGGGGGGCCGTGCCGGGAGGGAGAGCCTCAGCCCCGCGGGATTGAGGAGATGTGGGGCCGCAGGCACAGGGCTGTCCCTTCCAGGGCTGCCTGCGCCTAGTTTCCTACTTGCCGCCTCCC
>NW_010549329.1:0-2725 GCF_000687285.1 Phaethon lepturus | reverse complement strand
CTCGCCGGTCAGTCTCGTCGTTTGTACTTGCCTGTGCATCGGTTTTGTGACTTCCGCCATACAGATGCGGCCTCCATGGCGCGATTTTATTGTCTAAAACCATATTGTTATGTCTAAAACCAAATGCATCTTTTTGGAATCCACCTTCTAGCAAAATGCTGCCAACCACTTCGGTTAATTCTCGGAGCAACGGTGCGCTGAGCCCCAGAGATGCTGCGAGGCATACGGCTGGGGCGAAACGCTACAAGTACCTGCGGCGGCTCTTCCACTTCCGACAGATGGACTTCGAGTTTGCTCTTTGGCAGATGCTTTACCTGTTTACTTCACCGCAGAGGGTTTATAGGAACTTTCACTACAGAAAACAGACAAAGGACCAGTGGGCGAGAGATGATCCCGCTTTCTTGGTGCTTCTCAGCATCTGGCTCTGTGGTGAGTGCAGAGGAATAAATGGCATGAAAAAGAGGGGAGAGAAGTTTAGGGGTGAACATTAGTGTCCCTTCTAATTGCACACAAAAAAAGGACCAATCCATATGGATTATCCTTTAATCAAAGTAGTAGAATAGAAAAAAATGGGCTAACCTTTTTGGAAGTTAAGGTGGGAATTGGCAAACAGAGGAGGTGTAACTAATACTATGTAGTGTTGAATTAATCTCTCCACTGCAACTCATTTTCTGTTGCATTTCAAATTATGTAGTTCCCTGTAAACCAGCAGGCAGTTGGGTTATAAAATAAAACCCCATGCCACACAGCAGTGCTCTAATTAAAAAATAGGTAACGTTTGGTTTATCTGAATGTTACAGATAAAATACTGTTTTTACAATAGAGGCCCTAGTGAGATTCTGTGTATTGCAGAATGAAGCTATAAACAAAATGTCTCGTGATTTTTAGACAGGGCTGCAAATGCAGTATTATCCTAGTCATCTTCTATTGTATAGCATGTTGCTATATCAACACTATTAACTCTGAAATAAAAGTGTGTATCACCACACACATGGTTTGGGTTAACAAGGAGCTTTTATAAAACAAATAATATTCTATTGTAGCATTGTGTGAATTTTCAAAACATGGTTTGGGTGCAGCAATAAAATTTGCTGTTAGATCATTAAGCCCAAGTACAGATGGGTGTTCTCCAATCTGTGAAAGGGATTAGATGATGAATTGCATTATACCTAGTATTTGGTAGAAAAAATGAGCTGTTGGACTGAAAAGGGAGAAAAATAAGGAAACTGGAGATTTCGTAACAGTATACTCATAAAAACGTATCAGTTTTAAGATCGCGTGCTTTCTTTTCCACAGCTAACTTTAATAATCTTCTGCTTTTAGTATCTACTGTAGGATTTGGATTTGTGCTGGACATGGGATTTTTTGAAACAATAAAGCTGCTACTTTGGGTTGTATTCATCGACTGCGTAGGCGTTGGCCTCCTGATTGCAACTCTAATGTGGTAAGTAGCGATGTGTGAAACACAGTTCAGTATCGCTGTTGGGACACGGGCAGTCCTCTGCTGTTTGCAAGACACTTGGTTCTCTGTTTGGGGCAAAATTATAATGTATGTCTTGACTTTAGGTTTTGTGCTGTTGTGGTAACCGATTCAAAATGTTGCTTTAAAAAAGAACACATCTTTTTCTTTACTATTTCCTGCAAAAGATGAATGTTCAGCAAGTCTGTGTTATGATGAACATTTTAGCTTGTTTTCTTTCTTCTTGAGCTGGTTAATCTTATGCCATAATGCCAAATTAAAAAAAAAAGTGGTGATCAAAAAAAATTCTTCAGTCCTTATTTTGGTTGAACAGCTTAAGTAAGCCTGAGGGATGAGTATGTTTAAGTAGGGCAATATGCAATTGGCCTGTGCTTCTTGCTGAAGACTTTAGCTATTTCCACTGCAAGCAATGTCTGTTCTATTTCATGCATGTTGGCTTTGTTGCTTTAGTGGTAGTTGCTGCCAGTCTTATCCTGTAATGGCCAGAGACTTACAGAAAGGGAGAGGCACTGGCCAGTCCGCTCATAATGCAGACCTCAGCACATTATAGGCGTGTCCTGCACCAGCAAGGGAACTGTGAAACAACAGGAAGTCGCTGTTTTCTGCGCTGTGGCAAGGTGAGGGCATAAAAGGAAGACTTTTTACTTTACCAAGAACTTGAGGAGGCAAAGGCAGTTGCGAGAGTTCTTAGTGGTGGAGCTGATCTCTTAAAACTGATGCCGACTGGGAAAAGGGATAGGTTCCTTTCCAACAGTGACCTTGGGAAGTCCTGCTTGTAAGCAGAATTCAGGATGAGGCACATACAAGAACTGTAGCTGATAGATGAAAGGTCCACCAGACCTACTCTCCTGTCTGGGACAGCAACCCATAAACTGCTTGGGGGAAGAGCATCTAGCAGTGGAAAGCCCCCGCATCCTCCAGCAGTTTGTGACTTGGGATGCAGTCTCCTGAAAGAGAAAGACTTCAGGATCTGCTGGTTTTCCTCTGTCCTTCAGTCTTTCCTGCAGGCCTAAATACCAGTCACCTGGCTCCAGTTTGCTTCAAGTCTGTTCTTCCAGTGCAGGCTCACCTTTTTTTCAAAAGCCTCCCCCATTTCTAATGAGTGTAAACCCCTTCTTGCCTTGCTTCACCTTGCACCCAGGCTCTGCCTCTTTCTGACCTCATACAAAGAATATGTCAGAGAAAGCTACCATGAAAGCTCCGGTCTCTTAACTTCTTTTTTGCCTCAGTCTTTAATAGCCAGTC
>NW_010549328.1:286-3929 GCF_000687285.1 Phaethon lepturus | reverse complement strand
GCCTGCCCGCCTCTCTGCCTGCCCAGAAGCCTGTAATACGTTAATGGCCGCAGGGTATGCCTGAGGTGCCATCTCAAGCTGCTTCGCGCACCATATGTCAGGCCGTTAGCCACATGGATCTATTAATCAAAGGGGGAGAGAAGGGAGAGAGGGAAGGGGAGAGAGGCGCGGGGAAGGGGGGAGGGAGCTTTTAATACCCCACCCCATTTTGCTGTATACTTTCTCCTTTCATTTCTCTCAGATATAAAGACCCGGCGTACCTCGAACACACACAGCTGTAATTCTCTTTTGATCCGCTCTTTTATACCCTCGTGTAACCAGCTCAGGTCAGGCGATAGCGGGATTTGAGGGAGGAAGAGGGGGGGCGGGAAATGTGTCACATTTTCCCCGGCAAAAGATTTGGTTTTAAAGCGCTGCTCAACTTCTGTGACAAAGGGGATCTCCGTCCGCCCCTTCAGCCTTCTCCTTGCCCAGGCTGCCTCTGAGGGGACGGCTTTTTTCGAGCGAGCCAAATGTTACCTCCGCTTCACGCAGCCAGACCTCGGACTGTCCTTACCACTTTTACATGTGCCCTATTACCTATTGCAGCACGTCATTTCTTCACGGGAGGTTTGCTCCACCGTGACTACACCCGTGGGATCCGCAAAAGTACCGGGGGCAGGGGAAGAAGTAGTCTGTGTGGGAGAGCGGTGTAAAAAGCCCTTGTGCACGTACATTTTTTCATGCAGCCCTCCAAACGGGACCGGCGGGCCCACCCAAACTTTTGCGGTTCAGGCAAATAAAGATGTACCTAGGGCCGAGGATTAGCTCCCGAGGAGATGCACGGGCTCTCGGGTCTGGTTTCTGCTCCTTGCTTGGAAGATGGGGTGTTTTGGGGGTCTTTCTCTTCAGGGTTAGAATGAACATGCTCACACGGGCTCTTCCTGGACCCTGTTACGCCCAGCCTAACGCGAGACTGATGATTTTTTTTTTTTTTCCCTTTTCTTTCACGATGAATGAGGGGGGAACATTAAAGCGTCTGACCTTTCGCTCAGGCACATGCCGCGTCAAGTTTTGAAATTCTAGATTGTTCTAAAGTGCTACAGCGGCTCAGGAAAGTTCTTGAGTGGTGGAGGAGGGAGGACACACAGGACCACTTCGGCGTGCCAGGACCCTGCGGCAGGGTCCCCTCGTGGGAAGCGTGCTGGTGAGTGGGGCAGATCCCCTACCCCTCATCTCCAGGCCAAGCGGCACGCACGTATTGTACTGGAACGGTGGAAAAACACCCGGAGAAAGAGACAGGAGGTGGGCTAGACCAGGGACAGGGAACACAAGGATAAACTCCTCTTTTCGTAGGTTTCCCTAAAAAGCGCAAGATCCTCTAGCTGGTTGAAATCGGCTCTGTTGGTACAGTGCATCACGGAGAGGCAAGAAGAGGGAAGAAGCGCTGGAGACACTTTCAGCGACTGCAGGCACAGACTGATTGTGTTGCATGGTACATGGCGTGGGTTATGTTGAAGTCAGTCTTTAAGACAGGCTTATTTTCTGACCTTTTTTTTCCCCTTTCGGTGGCCGGAAGAATAATGAGTGTATCTGTGCTTAGATTTAAAGCTGGCACCCGTCTTCCGGAACCTTTGCTTTAACACAGATTGCATTTAACCTGCAAAGAAAATATGAAAGCCCTTCTAAGCAATACTTTACATCAAGACAGAGGTAAATGCACGGTCTCAGTGTCAGTTGATTCTGCATTTCCACCCAGCTAAGGAAAGGCTCTTATTACCTTCAAATTTTGGTGCACACACCACCCATCATTTTCTTCCTCTATTTAAAAGGTAACCCATATATCTGTCGTTTTAGGTTTCCAAAGACTCGTAACTTAATTCCTTCAGGCTATTCATCAGCACAGTAATTAAACTAGCAAATGGATGTAAATAAAGTGAAATTGGTTTCATGACAGATGAGCCGAAGAGGCCTCTGACATGAAACAAGCCAGGACAATAATTATTTCTGCACCGGGCTATATGAGGAACTCCATCTGGATTTATTAGGTGCTGCAAGTTATTTGCTGGGAGCAGGCAAGACAGGAGGACTCACTTTAATTTGACAGGATTTTTTTTTTTCTTTTTGCATCCTAAGTAGGTTACAGAAATATAAATCTGGAATTAACTTTGGCAATACTCTGAGAAGCCTCTACCCAATGTTAAAAACTCGGCAGTGAAAATAGGTAGTAGGAGAAAGGCTTATTAAACAATTTATCCCCAAATGCTAAATAGGGGAAAATCTACGTTAAAATCATGCTTTGGAGCTATCCACTATTTTAAAAAATAATCCAGACCACCGTGGCAGCCAGTGTATGCTTCTCGTTTCTACAAATATGTGTGCAATACAGGAGAGGCAGTAGAAAGAAGGCAGATTTAGAGAGCTTGGGAATTCTGAAGAGTTTATCTTAAAAAAAAAAAAAAAGAAAATTGTAATCTCAGCTAGATGGTGTCTGGTAAGATCCCCCTTCTCCCTCTTCTCTGTCAAGGAAAAGTTTATACCCTCAGAGAAGAGGGGAGCAGAGAAGGGGGCTGCGAAAGGGAGGGTATGGATTCCGCAAGGCTCAACTGTAATTGGAGCCATCAAGTCCAGCTTGGAGTGGAAGTAATATACAGAATAAATAAAAAAAGGGCTCTCACAGCAGGTGCAGATTAGTCCCTTTCCCCCTGAAAAGATTAGAAACTGACTGCTTTATGCTTAAACGTACTCTCAATTATTTAAGCGCCCCTTCGTGATTAGCAAGTAAAAGCAACGCTCCAAAGCGCTGAAGAAATGAAGCAAGAACAACATCGCTTTCCCACAGCTCACGTAGGCTTTCCAGCACATGCCCAGCTCCCTGCCGGCTAACAACCCTCAGCCCGGGGAACTCTCTTAGATACATACACCTGTAGGGTGGGGAGGGTAGGGGGAAGGAGGGAGGGGAGAAAGAAGGAGGGGGCAGGTTCAGCGTGAAAGCAATTCCGCTGTCGGGGCTGTTGTAGGCAATTGGGATCCGTGGATAGATTGTCCCGGGAATGCTAGACCCTCAGCACCTCTTCCACTGTGTGTGGGTGTGAGTGGGGAAATCTCGCACAAAAATCCCAAACAAACAAAAAAAACCCCTCTCCTGCAATAGGCTGGAAATGTACCGAGGACTGTCTGTGTTTGCATACGGCAGTTTGATCAGGGTTCATATCTTTCTGCAATCAAATCAGAAGCATTTTCCACCCTTCCTCACGGAAGGGACTGTGATGACTGCAAAGCCGGGGAGAGATCCTAAAGGGACTGAAATCCCCTTATGTTTGAAGCTTTCCCTTTTAACACACACCAGACTAATTATTTAAAAGTTCTTGTAAAATTAGAAGACATAGCCCAGTCCTTTAATTAGAATACACCGTGAATAGGGATAGCATATGGAGGGGAATGTCAAGAAGAGGGTGCCAGGGGCAGATCCTGGGAAATCTGTATTCATTTCTGCCTCCTATTTGTTCAGTAATCTCTACCATCATAACTAAATCTTGGAGCACTGATGTAGTTCGAGTTGTTGTTGACTCAACGTCAAAATTCAATCACTGGGGGTTTTGCATCAGCCGGGCTACTTATTTGTCTAATAAATCCGTCATTTTGTAAGAAAAATATTTGAGCA
>NW_010549328.1:0-260 GCF_000687285.1 Phaethon lepturus | reverse complement strand
TCCAAAAGCCACATTTATTTCTACCAGTTTACAAATGCAAAATGGAGATGATCATCTTAATGCCTCGAGGTACTGTGTTGATTTCTGATTGGATTTTAGATGGAAATGTCTATTTTAAACACCCCGTGATTAAATTGTACATATAAAAGAATTCATGCCTCTCAAATCAAATCCTGATGTGCAAACCCCGATTTTATTTTAAAAGAAATATTATTTAAGCATAAATTGTTTTATTAAACGATTTGTTAACACCTCCCCCC
>NW_010549327.1:0-991 GCF_000687285.1 Phaethon lepturus | reverse complement strand
GCTGGTGAGGCCTCATCTGGAGTGTTGTGTCTCTGCGTTTTAAATTATGTAGGAAAAAGTTCTCCATAAAATCTTGCAAGTCAACTCACTCAGGAAAGAAGCAGCTGTGTGTGACAGTAATGGTAAGTGACTGCCGTGAAGGAAGTCGAGCAAGCTTAAAATGAGCGTAGCTAGGTCATAAATAAAATTCAGTTAAGAAAATCTGTTGTCTTGTTTTCAGGTGGAGACAGCATCAACCACCAATGAGAATGAGAAACTATAAGAATCAAGGCAATGATAGCTCTTATGTGTTTTTTTTCAGACCGAAAACCAGCAAACATCCTTCAGCAATAGCAAATTACCATATTGTTTCATGTTTGGAAATTGAATGAAATAAAACATCAGTTGCTGCAGGTCAGAAAGTGTCCCGAACTGGAGCAACAAATCAATAATTATCCCACAACAACAGCAAATCTCATGCTAAGATGCAGCAGTCATTTGTCTTTTCTTTGGTAAGACAAAACTACTGATTATATATCATCTCAGTAGGAACATTATTTCCAGTTAGCTAACAAGAAGAGCTGAAGTATATTCAGTCAACTCAGAAGGACTACAAGATGTCGTGAGGTTATACAGGGAGAAAATTAGAAGGACAACAGCCCAAATAGAACTTAACCTGGCTGCATCTATAAAACACAATAAAAAATGTTTCTATAAATATATTAGCAACAAAAGGAGGGCTAAAGAGAATCTCCATCCTTTATTGGATGTGGGGGGAAGCATAGTGACAAAGGATGAGGAAAAGGATGAGATAATGCTGCCTTTGCCTCAGTCTTTAATAGTAAGGCCGATTGTTCGCGGGGTACCCAGCCCCCTTAGTTGAAAGACAGGGACAGGGAGCAGAATGAAGCCCCCATAATCCAAGGGGAAATGGTCAGTGACCTGCTACACCACTTAGGCATATAGAAGTCTATGGGACCAGATGGGATCCAACCAAGGGTACCGAGGGAGC
>NW_010549326.1:282-3252 GCF_000687285.1 Phaethon lepturus | reverse complement strand
TTAGTTGCTGATAAGGACTAACCGTCCTTGGTTGTACATGTTATAAAACAGCAAGGTATAGTTGACTGCAGAGAAGGAACTATTGTTAATAATCCGGAAATCGACTACTAACGCCAAACCAATGGTGAGCTTAGTTTTTGCAATATGTATGAGCTAATTATAATGATTATAAAAGACAACTGTATCATTGAATAAACGAAGCTTGCTGATCACTCGTATCGAGTGTCCATGTCTTCCCTCCGTCGCAACAACTAATGGGGTGAATTATATACATAATGCTAGTGGTGTTCCTGAGAAATAACACTTGAAGTTGGGAAAGACAGCAAATACTGTAAAAGTCAGTACTGGAGGATACTAAGTCATAGAACTTCAGTAAGAACAATAATCTAAGAAAGATAACAATTAAAATAATTCATCTAGAATGGAAAACCAAAAGCAGATAAATTGGGGTACACAAGCTAGTTGGTAACATTACAGAGTTGTATGAAGCGGTATAAATGGATTAAAAATAAATTAATATGAATATACTGTTGCAAAAATGACAAATCCTACAGTGCTGTACAGTTCTAAGAATTGTGTAATAAACAAATAAGCTAACTATTGCATTTTGAACTGATTGGACCTCAGTTAGAGCATTGGATTCAACTGTGGGTGGTTCATTTTTTATTGCCAAATGCTCAGGAAAAATAAGAAATCTGGAACATTCAAAGGAAAGTAAGAAACAGTGTAAACCATTTGGAAAAGATGATACAACAATGAGAACATTAAGTCTACAGAAAGGTGACAGTGGAAGATGCAGTAGCTACCAGTGCATAAAGGAATGTTCTAAAATGAATGACAATCAGTCATTCTCATCAGCCAATGATGATGGAACAAACATTATCTTAAATACTCCATAAACAGCAAACTTATAACTGTCAGTACTATAAACTTCTAGGGCAGCTTAGGGAACATGTGAGGTTGCCACCTGTAGAACTGAGACTGGACAAGAATTGGTCTATAAATTACTAAATCAGCTTAATCAAATGCAACACATTAGACTAGACTCATCACCTGTGTTCTGTTTTTTTAATGGCAGTGAGAAACAAGACATTTACTCATGATCCACTAATGCATAGTCACAGCTGTGAGTTATGCCAGTCTTTACACAGTCTGTGTGGAAAACTGTTAGAGCAGCTAGTTTGCAATGACATGCCAGTTCTTTAATACATTCTCTTTTTTCTTTTTTTTTCTTTTTTTTCTTTTTTTTTTTTGTAAAATAAAATTAACCTATCTTAAAGTACATAGTGACAAACACTTTTACTGCAAATGAGCTTAAAGGCAACATACTAAAGAGCAGTGGTGAGTCTGGTTTCCAAAAGACATATACAAAGAAATTAATTTAGTATAGTACATCAAGAATTAATACATTGTATTTTATTATTAATGACAAATAATAACTACCTAACTAAATCCATGTGTGCTGTGTGGAAAAAGTATTTCAGAGCTCACAAAGAGCTCAACTTTCAACAGAACAGAAATATGAATCTGTTTTGGCTCAAAGATCACTTGAATTGCTGTCCAATGATTCTGCTTTGAAGTACCAGCTTTAGATAGAAGTGTGTAGCATTAATAAGTTAATGCCTTTCAAAAACAGAATCACAGAATCACAGAATCACTAGGTTGGAAAGGACCTTCAAGATCATCAAGTCCAACCATTAATCCAGCGCCACCATGTTCCCTAAACCATGTCCCGAAGTGCCACATCCACACGTTTTTTGAACACTTCGAGAGATAACAAACAAACAAAAAACTTCCTGAGCTCTCTAAGCCATTGTTCTGAACTTCTACATCTACAAGGAGTTTTGGATCATGATGCACTTTGAAAAAGGAAGGAAAAACAAATATTATACTTAAGGCTAACATCACCTGCTTGTTCACATGCCCCCTTCAGTGTTTCACTGAGGAATCTCACTACAATTCCTCTTAAGCTCATTTAAAATCAACACCAAAAAAACCCCCAAAAACCCCAACAGAAACAAAGCAAGTAAAAAGCCCAACTCTCCAAAATAATGCGTAACTATCCTATGAAAACCAAACCTCTGATGTTTTTCTTTAATGGTTTAACAACTTTGGAGGAGGACCTTAAAATTGCTGAGAGGTTGCTTGTCAGGAACTCTCCTTTTGTTGTCACTCAAAATATCCTTAAATTTGGCAGAATTAAGGTAAAATCCTGGTGTTTAGTAAACACTTGTGGAATTTATCTCAGATTTAGTTAAAACTATACTTTAATATAACTGAACATATTCTACTCCTTTTCAGATTCTAATACAAATGACAGACAATGTCTCCCCATAGTATTTAATGTCTTCCAGGCCAGAAAGAAAGCAGAGTTTTTCTTGCTACTCTAAGCCAAGTCTGAGATGAACACTGGAACCAGGACCAAGACACCTCTTCTCAACCCAGTGCCTTCCAAATATGCCTTCTTCTGGCCCTTTATCACCCCTGAAATGGAAATTGACTAATTTGAACACACAGGAGACCAAAAATTGTTGTTTGACAGCAAAATGAATGGAGTAGACAGGAATGAACAATAAGCTAAAAATGTTAAACCCTAAATAAAAGAATTTAAGGTTGGCAGTGAGAGGAACAGAGAAGTCTCAAAATGGTGAGACCAGACTGAGGAATACTCCAGCCAGCAGCCAGCATTGTGAAAGAAGCTCTTCAGGAAAGACTATGAGCTGAGACAAAAGGGTAAACGTGGATGGGCTTTTCAGAGACACAGAGCATAAAACCAGTAACAGCGAGGTCAGTAAAAAAAAATAAAATTCATTCTTTCAGATGGCGCTGCATCTGTAAATCTGCACCTAGAAACCCAAGTCAGCAACTCTTACTAGCCCTCGCAGTTTTGGAGTAACTCCCTTAAGGGCATTCAGTACAGATGGACACCAAACAGCTGGCTACCAAGAAACCACTGAGTCTAAAACTGCT
>NW_010549326.1:0-267 GCF_000687285.1 Phaethon lepturus | reverse complement strand
GAAGTTTATAGAACTAAACCTATTTTTCATTTTAACAAATGAACCTGTGTTTAAAAGTTCAAAGCCAAATATGCTCAAAGCTTGAAACAAGGAAATGAAATACTTGGCTTTAATATTTTCATACTTTAATACTACGTAATAATACTACATAATAATAGCACTACGTAATAATATCACATTATATAATTATTAAAATTATCATAATTATTAAAATAATAATAACAACTTGTATTATATATTATTGCATGCTTATTATTATATATTATT
>NW_010549325.1:0-2760 GCF_000687285.1 Phaethon lepturus | reverse complement strand
GCCGCTCAGCACGCTCCGTCGCCTTCTGCGCGCCGTGCAGACACACCTTCCCTTCCCCCTCGCCCTCCTCCGTCTCGGTAGCGTGCCTGGGCTCAGCGGCGGAGGAACTCCGGAGAGGTGCACAAGCGCCAAAGCCTCGGGGCCCTTTGTCCCCCTGGCACCGGAAGGACCTGTACGCGGCAGAGATCCGTGGGGTAGTCTGTGGGTCCCTATCCGAAACCGGCTCATCAGCACTCCGCGTATTCGCTGATGCAATCGGATCGCGGCGCTGCGGCTCCATCACATAATTCCCCATTACAATAAGAAACGTGGCTGCTTGCCCGAGTGAGCTAAACTTACTGGCCCAGCTGACGTGGCTTCACTGAGGTCACTGGAAGGGAGCGTCCTGTGATTAGGTATATGGTTCATTGCCTACCGTTTTTTTCCCAGGTCCAGATATAGGAGAAGATGGAGAAGTTTACGGAGGAAGCTTCACCGGCATCCTAAACTGTGAGTGAAGCACGCCTGCGTTGACAGAAGACCCAGAGAGAGATTCCGGAGGGGTGTTACCTCCCGTCCGGTGGTAGCCCTCTCTTCTCTGCCTGTAAGCATGTTACTTGACAAGATTTGTCACCAGTTCTCAGCAGCTGAGCACAAGTATGTCCAAATTATCACCACCAGCCTGTGACCCAGCTCACTCTGGAGTACAGCAACCCTGCCTGAAAGCCTGCCCGTGACTCCCTAGAGGTGCTAGCAGGGTGTAGCGCATCTGTGGTGCTCTGCAGAAGACCACTCGTGCTGCAGAGATTGGCTCTTCGTGGCCAGAGTAAGCAGTTACAGCATGCAAACGGACAAACTGCCACTCAGACTCAGTTCCGGCTCCGTTTCAGTCTCTCATCATCTCATTTATCAGGCCACGCACCTCTGAGCGTGCGTCTTGCTCCCGGAGACATCTAGTGAGTAGGCAGCGTAACACGAACTAACAGCCACCTAAGAGCCCTCCTACAGAGAAACTTGCCTCCCGTGCAATCCATGAAATAGGACATCGAGTTTCCAGTCTCTACCAGCTTTGCTAAAATTAAGTCTTTCGTTCGCTGCGGCGAGTATCAGGTTCGTTAACCTTATGCTGAACAACACAGGCTTGAACACACGGGAGCCTCGACTCCTCCGGCAATGGCGTGGCCCGATGCCTCAGTCACGGCCTCTGCAAAGGCATCTCACCCACTCGGTGGTTTTCACCGCACTGGACGTTTGGGGGTGTCGGGCATTGCTGCCCAGCCCATAGCACACACGGCCTCGGAAAGCAAGTACAAACCTATTTTGAACGGAAAGAGAGGAATCCCCTCAATGAAAAGGAACAAGAGACCAGAACTAGTTGGCCAGGGAGCCTTTGGATGACCATCACCCGTAGCCTGCCCGAGGGCTGTCAGAGACGCTGCTCCCGTTCACCTCCCAGAAGACAGCGGCAAGGGAACGAGGCAGGGGAAACCCCTGCAAATTTTCTCCCTTTGGAAGCAGGGTGAAAGGGAGCCCTGGCATTCTCGCACGGACCTTTCGGACAAGGGGACAACTCGGATTGAAGAGAGCGTGGTGACTGCGCAGCAGGAAGCCCAGGAGCAATCTGCGATTCAAGCTGTCCAGGGCGAGGGGTGCAAGTGCCGGAGCAGAGCGCCCTTGGGCGGGACGACCTGTCGGTCTCTTAATCAATCGGTTCCACCGCGCCGGAGTTTGTGCCCAAAACAAAGGGGCTGTCTGGACACCTGCCAGTAGAGCAGGTCCCAGCACCATCACCATCCTCTCTACCAAGTGCTGCCCTCGGCCCCAGAGTGGGTCGATCTCGATTTAAGTGACTTTGAGAATTTAAATCAGCAAGCAGCAATTCTGCACACAAACCATCGATTTTTGATCTTGTTTTGTGGTGGCGGGTTTTGTTTCCTTCTTTTTTAACTACAGAAAGGGCAGGTACAGTCCATTGATTGGTGTAATTCGACATTTCCTTTTTGTGCAGAACAGAAAACAGCGAGTCTATGCACACATATTTAAACCGCTGCATTACTTAATGGCCAATTTTACCTACTAATGGTGCCGAGGTTAAATAGGTACAAAATGGCTTTTAAAACTTTAAAAAAATAGTTTAAAACTTCCTTAAATGGATACACGGCAGCAACGAGTTCATAACCTGTTTTGCCTTCCAAACAGATCGATGACACTAAAGCTGTAGTGCAGTTGTTATACGTTGCTAGTGGAATGGATTCAACTGCTTATGGTCAGCACATCCTTCAGCATTTTAGACCCAGTAAACATTGGGTCTAAATATTTAGACCCAATTGAAGCCCAGCCAGAGAGGCAGAGGAGAGAGTTTCTGTCTTAAAGAGCTTAAATTGGCTCCTCCCAGCCCGTTTTTATATGTGTAGTGGAAGAAAGAAAGAAACGAGCTCCTTGCCGTCTCGATACTACCTCAACCTATTTTAGCTGAAATATTGGACCAAGTTCTGGGCAGAAAATACTCTTCAGATGTCAACGGGTGAGGATGATGCCGTTAGGGTTCGAGACCCAGTTTGTCACTTCCACAGCCTGCGCGGCTTGATGTTTGTAAAGCACAGAGAGCAAACCTGTACTCTTGCACATTATCTAGTATTTCAACTAGGTTAAGATAGCAATTTTCAGGCGTAAATGTTATCTGTAATTTAGTCAAATTTACTTTAAAATGTTTTATCTTAAAATAAAATCACGTTTTTAAAAAATCTACCAGAAATTAATAACCAAGTACAAAAGCTCTAT
>NW_010549324.1:17246-22641 GCF_000687285.1 Phaethon lepturus | reverse complement strand
ATGGCAGTAAATCCGGCGGGCAGCCAGTCACAAGTGGTGTTCCCCAGGGCTCAGTTCTGGGGCTGGTCTTATTTAACATCTTTATTGATGACCTGGATGAGGGGATTGAGTGCTCCCTCAGTAAGTTTGCAGACGACATCAAGTTGGGCGAGAGTGTTGATCTGTTCGAAGGCAGGAAGGCTCTGTAGAGGGATCTGGGCAGGCTGGATCAATGGGCTGAGGTCAATTATATGAAGTTTAATAAGTGCCGGGTCCTGCACTTGGGTCACAACAACCCCAAGCAATGCTACAGGCATTGGAGTGTCTGGAGAGCCGCCCAGCAGAAAAGGACCTGGGGGTGCTGGTTGACAGCTGGCTGAACATGAGCCAGCAGTGTGCCCAGCTGACCAAGAAGGCCAACAGTGTCCTTGCCTGTATGAGAAATAATGTGGCCAGCAGGAGTAGGGAAGTGATTGTGCCCCTGTACTCGGCCCTGGTGAGGCCGCACCTCGAACCCTGTGTTCAGTTTTGGGCCTCACTCTACAAGAAGGATGCTGAGGTGCTGGAGTGTGTCCGGAGAAGGGCAACAAAGCTGGTGGGGGGTCTGGAGCACAAGTCTTATGAGAAGCAGCTGAGGGAACTGGGGTTGTTTAGTCTGGAGAAGAGGAGGCTGAGGGCAGACCTTATCACTCTCTACAACTACCTGAAAGGGGGTTGTGGCAATGAGGGTGCTGGCCTCTTCTCCCAAGTAACCAGCAATAGGACGAGAGGAAATGGCCTCAAGTTGCACCAGGGGAGGTTTAGATTGGATATTAGGTAAAATTTCTTCACCAAGAGCTTGGTCAAACATTGGAACAGGCTGCCCAGGGAGGTGGTTGAGTTGCCATCTCTGGAAGTGTTTAAAAAACGTGTGGATGTGGCACTTTGAGACATGGTTTAGGGAACATGGTGGACCTGGATTAATGGTTGGACTTGATGATCTTGAAGGTCCTTTCCAACCTTAGTGATTCTGTGACAGTTGTTCTGTCTGGCAACCAGTGACACTGACTGTAATACTGCAGAGTCCTCATGAGCGTAAAACGCTATTTGGTAAGGTAGCGCGTACATCACTGCCCAGCCATCAGCAGCAGGCTGCGCACTTCTGCCACAGGTAATCATTCAGGCAAAGCACACGTGTTGGCTGACTTCAGTGAGCAGCGCATGCTGTGCCTCCATGCTGACTCCAATCGGTAATCAGGCAGATTCTGATCAGGGACAATTATAATCAGCCTGAAAGCTCATTTCACTTTTCCTTGCAGTATAGTACTGTTATGCAGAATCAACTGCCCAAATGTTGGCTGTAATTTTTAACAGTTCCTTCTGATGGCCTTCACAATTTGCCTTTCTGGGCAAATTTTCTACATACCTCAAAAACTCTGGCTTTGATTTATGCTGGAAATGGCATAATTTATTCACACAGCAAATTTATATTATGTGTGACAGAACTTCATGAGCCAGCACATTCTTATTTCTGTACTGACCATGTTGAATCAAATTGGTTTTGTTTGCCTTTGAGCATACCTGACACCAACATCTGAAAAGGCTTAAACCCTGAAACATATTCACATGTAGGCATTTTGATAACAGAACTCTGTGCTGGTCTAGCACCTTTTACCAGAAAAAGTGATTCTACAATAGTTTCAGAAAAACTAATTCATTTTCTCTTATTTCTAACATTATGGGAAAACTTAGAGCTAAACATCCCATTATATGAAATGGAATTGCTTAAAAATAACTGAATATTTAAGTATTTCAGAGCTACATATACACTTCCTAGTTCACAAACCATGCACTCAAGCTTATAGAGGCTTAATAACATCTCTAGCAGTACACCCATGGGTGAAACCTGTCACTTTCTTGGAAAAGCTGAATTTTTCTTCATTGTTTAGTCCACTATTTTAAGTGACTAACTTTTACCAATCCATACATGATGAAGCCTTTGCATAAGCCAGCGCTAATTACTGGAAATGTAAAATTAAATTACAATAACCAATAAAAGAATAATGACTGAGAAGGCACATGGGAATTCAGCTTCCCATCAAATATGGTAGTTCCAAATTTACCCATATTTGAGATGAGTATGTAGGGTAGCATGTACTATATTATTTCTGTAACAACAAATAAAAGTAAATTTAGATTTTTAAATTTGTATACATCTGTAACAAATATTCCTGTGATTACTGCAAACTGAAATACTCTTTCATTTAAACAATTAGAAGTTAATGTATGATATGGCCTTTAATGAAGCATTAATTTAATGCGAATTTATTTTGCAAACATAGTTTTCACATTTAGCCACCATATATTAAAAAGAAAAAAAAAATAGGGGAGAAAGAACACAAATTTTATTTCATCTTCTTAAATAGATCTTACAATTCATAAAAATTCTAACAAGTAATTAAGAAAAGAAGCCTATCTCTGAAGTAATTGAGAATTATGCCAGAGAGATAGGATACTGTTACCCATAACCTTTCAAAATTTCTTCATGTGAATGCAAAGAGCCACTGTTACTTCTAAACCTCAGAGTGTGGAAGACTTGCTTAATGTTCTAATAGGGTAAGTGTTCATGC
Organism: Phaethon lepturus; assembly: GCF_000687285.1. Lineage (NCBI taxonomy): Eukaryota > Metazoa > Chordata > Aves > Phaethontiformes > Phaethontidae > Phaethon > Phaethon lepturus. Next base: position 20,053 of record NW_010549324.1, on the reverse strand, counting down.
TGTGGAATTGCAGCAGCTCACATCTCGAATTAAAGAATGGAAGTCAATTAAAATACAGTATTTTTTTAATGGTTAAGAAGGTTCCTAAAATTACTTTGAAATGCAGCCATTTATTCCAAAAGTTCAAGACAAATAAAATTGGTGATAAAGCTATGGATTTATTATGGACATACTTATTAAGAACATGAAATATTTTCACTCTATTCTTGTATTACTAATTTACAACCAGTATCATGTAGAGAATAACACTTGTTAAAACTCCTAACAGATACTGCAAAATTTAGCTTTCAAGTCTATGAATTGAGCTTAGAGGCAGACACTGTAAAAACCAAACATATTGTCAGAAATTACAGTCATACTGTACTGATATTGTAGTGTTTTAGTTGGAAACAGTTTTACAATTCTAATGCCATTCTCTGGAAGACATTAAGATCACTGGCAGCCAATTTTATTGCTACAGTTTTTATCAAGTATTATTACAATATCTCAAATAATAAAACATAGTTGTCCACTTACTACAATTAACGCAATATAAATCTGACTACAGTCAGGCTGCTGTGGTAGTACATGGGTTCATTTGTTTCTTTAGGAGACAATTAAGAACATGCAAAAATTAATCGCTTTCAGTGAAGCTCATAATCTAGAAGATTTACAAATCCACATATTTACAAATAGATTGAACCATTTAAAAGATGATCCCAACTGCCTTTGAAAAGATAGCTTTAGGGACTTATTTCTACAGTATTTTCAGATTTGTGGAATGCACGCCTACTTCCTGATATTTCCTTTGAAATCTTGTCTGTTCTTTCTAGTGCAAGATTTTCTCACTTAGTTCACCCCAGGTGTCTGAAACAATGGTGGCGAATGTATCTCACTGCAGAAAATTAACTCTCCATTGTCGTCTGATAAACTCTGTCTTGCTCAGTGTGAATGTATTCTGTTAATATCATGGTAAACAGTATCTAAAATATTAAAGCACCCTTGTATATGACGGACACCAACTTGCCATCTTAAGCAGCTTTTCATAAGAAAACCCTCATCTAGCAAATCAACCAGTCATTCATCTTGCCAATCACAGTGTCACTTCTGAGCAAATCAGACTTAATATTTTCATTGTCACACTCCCACTATGTTTTTCTCAAGGCTAAGAAGTTATTATATCATATCAACATTTTCATCCATGCTCTGACTAAAGTAATTCAACTGTGCAGTGTCACAACTCCCATCAAATGGGAGGAAATTTCATAATCAAGTGTTTAAAACGGAATCTGTGATGATACATCACTGAACATATTTTATGCTTACATCTCCACATTATGAAGTATAATTTTAGCACCTGTGTTTGTTGGTGTTTTTGGCATAACACTGCCTACAGTAGCTACCACATCCACAGTGTGCTAGGCTTTCACATACCTGTTTCAGGAGAGAAGTTTGACCTCGTAGTACTAAAAAAAAAAGTATTTCTTGATTGAGGGGGGAAAAAAAAGATAGCATTAAACAGAGAAGAATTCTTCCTTGAATTTAGGTTGTTTACCCTGTACTGTATTATTTTCCATGGAAAGTTCCCTCTTAAATAAAAATCAACTGGCCTTATGGAAGATAAGGTTATGCCTCATAAAGACCATGCAAGTTCTGTTACTGATTCCAATCTGACATCCAATGTGCAGTCCGTTTGGATAGACAAGATTGTATTGTTTATAAGCTTTGAGATGCATGAAGCTTTGTTATATCTGCAGTAATGGAACTGCTTCTTGCTTTGCTCTATCTCTCATCTATACCTCCTCTCCAATTCACATCAAAGATCTTAGGTCTTATGACTGTTTGCAGAGCAAATGAGTAAACAATATGAATGCATTGCACACTTTGGAAAATTATACAGCATACAGTATCCACAACACCAACAATAACATCGGAATGGGATGATCAAAAATGAGCTCACTAAGTTATATTTCGTAGCAACATTTAATACTTTTGACTGTGAAATCTTCACTGTTATAGATATTTCACTTTATTAGTACTCTTTGAATAGTAAGCAAGCAAATGAATTATTTAAAACTGACTGCAAAATGATCATGAATTTCTCTTTCATCTTTGAAGCCTTCAAACATGGGATAGAAGCACCATCAGATTTAGGCAACCTCATTACTTCTTAGGGACAAATCTCTTCTTAGAGAAGGATTACATTTACATGTAAAATCAATTAATTCAGCAAGTAAGATATATTACATATTCCCTCTTTAAGGAACTCCATTGGATTAATTGTGTTATTCACTAGTATCTGTAGAACATCAGACACCTGCAGTTCTAAAATGCTACCCTTACTTTCAGGACAGCTACTGTTTTCCCTAGGCAAATCTGAAACATTTGTATAAAAGCTTTTGTTTAACTATTTGCCATACAGGCAGTAATATTAAAGTAATATATTAATAAACCTTAACGGACAATAAAAATTGATTCTAGCCTTCTGCCTAAAAGCAATTACTGTACAGTAACAGTTTCAAATGCAAGATAAAAGTATTTCTTTCAAACATTGAAGAGTTGATGCTCCTCTTCCATTTCATGAAATAACTGAAACCAAAACAGGAAGCATCAGGACCTTATTCACAGCTGTTTCTGACTGACAAAGCCCAATATCCTGTCTCTGACAGCAAACTGAAGGTGAAGCTTAGGAAGAAAGCACAAAACAGGTGGATATAATGAATTTTTTCTCCTCTTTAGCTTTTAGCAGTCAGCGGTTTAAAAGCTATTCTAGCAATCTAAGAACTTATATTATCAATTGTTAGCTGTTGTATGTGTTGCTCAACATA
>NW_010549324.1:5998-17215 GCF_000687285.1 Phaethon lepturus | reverse complement strand
TTGTTTATCAACTTAATACTTACATGTAGGGAAACAGATTTTCATTCAGAATTGGGAATATATTCTTCGGCTTTAAGTCATGAAAGTTGGGTCCTGTTTGAATCAATTATTGTAAATATGTAAAAGGAAATCTGAAAACAGATTAATAGGGCATTTAGGTGAGTAGGCAGGATGAAACCGAAAAAATGTATTGACTGACAGAGCAGGCATTAAAAAAAACGTCCTGCATTCCTACTTTTTTTCAACTTTAAATGCTCAAACAGTATCCAAGACAACAATTTTGATCGGAAGGTATACATTGAAGTTCCTTCCTTTAGCTTGGGCTTTATGATTTCTGTATTTCATCCATATTGCACAGTCTAATTATATAATTAGCCCTTGTAAGACATAGATTGTTACATAACATCAGGTGTAACACAGACATAATCATTAACATTTCTATCTGTTCTAAATAACATTTATCAGCAATTACTTTTCAGGGCCTGCAGCCAAACGAATATAAGTAATATGGGTTTGATACATGCAGTGTTTTATGCTAAAATTCGAACACATACTTATTTTGGATGCCCATATTTGTATTTTTCTTCAGATTTATCTAGCAGCCTGCCCTTGGGAAATTGCTGCTGTTGTCAGAAGAAGATGGCAAAAATAGCACAGTTAGAGCAGCAAGTGACACTTATTTCCAAAGGGTTATGTTACACAAAATATGTCTTGCTCATGAGCAGCTAAAGCACAAGGCTTGACAACTGACTATCACCACTACAACAGACTGTAAATGTGATTGCAAGGGGTGGTTCTACAACATTTTAAGAAGGACAGCACTCTCAGTCACTAATGAGTAGTTATATGTATACCCGTATCATCTGGTTTGGTTTCACAGACTGGATTTTATTATAGACACCTTCTGTCACTACAGTGGATCACTGCCAATCTAAACCATTGAACCTGCAGTAAGTGTCTGACTCCCGCTGCAATGCAACTGTTAAAGTTCTCCTGTTCAGTTTTTCTTTCAGGCTGAAGAAAGCACGCCATGCTAGAAGGCAGCCATACTATTTGAGCTGTAGAGATGCACATCTGTAGTTGCAATTTTTCCAGCAAAAACTATTATAACAAAGTTTAAAAGTACAAAATGTATTAAACCAAATGCAATAAAAACTGGTAATGTCAGTCTGGCATGGTGTCTGTGTAATTTATCAGACTACTTAGAATGGTGAGCTATTTGTACTTCAGTTTCAATATCCTATTTTTCCAGGAGAGATGATGGATTCTGATAAATGAAAAATTAAACAATTCAATGCCATTCATTAATTATGTTTGAAATATTTGTAAATTTACATATGCAGACTCCAAGCCCACAAAGAGTGACAAACTCTTAATTCTTGAGATTAGAAACTGCAAGCTGCCTTATTGGTACAGAGAAGAACACATGACTGAAGGTAATTTTAGCCTGGTATCACAGCTGCTGCTTCTGGGTAGGGTAGGCAGACAACTAATTTAATGCCATAGTCTCCACAGAGAAAAATCGGTGTTCAGTCTTGAAGGATCCACAAAGGTATATAAACATTTGGCAGTCATTCCAAACCTGTTTTCTATCTGATCCTTTTTTTTTTTTCCCCCTAAATGGACTCCAAACATTCCCGAGAAGTATTTCTTTGCCCTTTCCACTACATTCATACTATTTTTTTCCATTCTGGTTGCCTTTTTTTCTCCAACTCTTCCAATATAACTCCAGATATTTATAGAAAACTATTCCCTTTTGACCACTCCCTGCTTATCCTTCATATATATTTACAGTTTAATAATCCTTAGGGTTTGGGGGTGGAGACAGTACTCTCCAAGATGAACACAAACAGTTTCTGTGGGGATGTAAAATGTAAAACTCATCTCCCCATTCACCCCACAGGCTACATCCACTTATCTCGCGTGCCCTGCCCTCTCCTGTCTGCTCCTGCAGTTCCTTTTCACTTCTCTGTCAGCCTGGTGCATATAATCCTGACACTGGCAGTGATGGGGGCACCCTAAAAGGCAGAGAAGTCTAGAGCAACATCTATTATAGAGAACGGAATGCAGGGGATGCAGGAAGAACTAAGAAAAAAAAAAAAGTTACAATTTATGAATTAATCATGTAACAGACATCATTCTGTTTCTCAGATACTTATGTCTGAAGAAAACAAGGGAAGAGAGACACCCATCAGAAGCTAACAGGGTGAAAATCTGAAATGTATTCTTCCAAAAGGACCCAAAGCCAAAGAGTCTGGAAAATAATTGCTTCACTGGGTGCATCATTAATAGTGGATCAGTTTTGTGTAACCTGAACCTTTACACAGTCTAGTAACTGACTGCAACAGGCTTATACCATAACCTCTTAGATGCAAATTTTATTTGACGCAGGAAAAGGAGTTGGAAACCTGCCTTCTCCTCTGCCCAAATCCACTCATAGGGAGAGTAAGGGAGAAGGAGAATACAAGGGTGCAGCAAGATGTCTGCTCTTCTAGCAGCCCATTTATTTTTTTGTTTTCATCTTTCCTCAGTTCTTCATAAATACATGTATTATTGTTAAGGTACCTTACCTTCACACATTGTGCCTCAACAGCTGTTAGAAACATTTTAATTATAATTTCAAAATATTTTGGCCAGTTTTCTTCATAGTAGAAACTGACAGGCTCCATTTGTACAAAATAAAACAAAACCAAAACAGTACAGGTATAGAATCTGCCATGGAAAGTGTTCCACGTGGCAAAACTGTATCTTCACGATTTGAAATTAAACCAGAGATTAATCTTACAAGGTGAGCATCTGACTCATTAATAGCAAATCTAGAAACTAAAGAAGCAATAACACTAACTAGACTGAACTACTGCTTTTATCAAAAGTTTAAGTCAATCACTGAAGACCCCTGATTTCCTAAAGCCTAAAGGTCCAAATTAACTTTGCTACTAAACAGGTTCCAGTTTCCTCTAAGGGTTTTCTAATTATGTAGTATTCGCAGTCAAAAAAGAACAGCTCACTGTAGAAAAAGTAAAATAAATTTAAAAAAAATCCATCACAATAATGACAGCAAACAGAAATGCCAAATTATTGCATTGACTACATACTAATCCTTTTTGTAACTACATTCACGTTAAGTATCCTATTTACAGGATTAAGTAAAGCTGACAGAGTCTGCACTCCATTGCCTCAGAGTATGACAATATCCAAAAGCATGACATGAAGTCTTGGAGTCATATTTCATGCAACATTCTGCAATATAAATAACTACTATTGGAATATATCACAAAATAAGTGTAAACTGTAATTGCATCTACTCTGAGTTATGTATTAATAATGGTGTTACTGAAGAGTTCAAATGGTGAATCTGTTCTAAAGTCATTTGGGTATTTTTAAAAATTCTACACAATCACTGTAACAACATTCAAAAAGCTCTGATCTAAGTTCAGTAATGAAATTCCATTGACAGATTTTTTTTTTTACCCAGTTCTTATCAGTCAGGTAACAAACAAGATTAACACTTTTAAAATATTTATGGGGCAGGAAGAAAAAGGGACTGTGCTCACAGAAAATGTATCACTTCTTTAAAAGAACTTAATGTTCCTTGATTTCAGCAAGAGTAATTTGACAGGGCTGACAAAGGGAGAAAAGTAGGTGGGCAGGAAATCTTGATTCACAGCTCTGTCAATTCATCCTCAACCACCTTGTTATGTGGCTGAATAAGTGACAGTTTGGGATATTTTAAATAAACACCCTCATTGACTGTTGAAAACTATTTTTCTCCTCTACAGCAAAATCATTAAAACTCCTTGAAGAAGCTGTCAGATTTTTCCACTTGCTATCAGAAAGAGCAAAAAGTCAAGCTCTAGCAAGTTTTGAAGCAGGTGTCTTTTTTTTTTTTTTTCCACAGCACCTACACAGGCTGCAGTGTTAGGATGTGGCACTATAACAGAGTAATGGGTGTCCACCACTGGGTGTTGTCACTGTCCTGCGCTCCTGATGCACTCTGGCAACAAGACAAGAAGCAGCAAAGAATGTAGATGCTTATGTCTCGGAAACAGAACTTTCTACTCATTATGCTAAATGACAGTCTCTGTTTACTGCTACTAATTTTTTGCAGGTTGGCATTTTCATGAAAAGAATGAATCAAGGGAGAAACAGAAAGAAAGAAAAAAACACTTTACCAATAAAAAGCAAAACAACCTAACAGAGTGTAACTCCAAATATAAGCAGAAATAATTTAAACTCAAACTAGTAGCCTTCAGTCACAAGGAAATCCTCCCATTCAATAAATTTCTGGGAGAAAAAAAAAACAACAAAAAATAATCCCAAATGCCTTCTTGATTTCCCACTCCCAATACCACAAAAACCAAGTCTTCCACTTCAGGTCAAGTCTATAACCACTGAAACTTCTTTCAAAACTGCTTTCAGTATAAACCAAGACACCAAATATGAGGCATTAAGGCAAGAATTACAGCCTATTCAGTCTGGTCATGAAATACCTAAAGCTAAAATTTTAGCAACCAGGAGGAAAAAAAAAAAATTGGCGTTTTTTTTGAGGGGAGGGATTGTGGTGGAGTTTGGCAGATGGGAAGAGCTGATGTTTCACATATTCCTGCCAGTATTATCAGCACTAGAGTGAATACAGTACCCAAAGGCATTGATAATGAGTTTTATTTTCTTGGGCAGGTGCAGGTACATACATTAGACACTTCAGACAGATCTGCACCACAGCTAGGCAGATCACTGAAGCTAGAGAAACTACCTGGAAGATTTCTTCATATTGCTACTCTTGCTATGGGTGAGTTGTATAGATGTGGATAGAAGACAGCACAAGGTTCATAGAACCAAATCCTGAATGAAGTGAGCTCAGGAGGATTAGAGGCCTCATTCTGATCTCTTTCATCCTTGCTCTTCAGCACGTTTAAGTAAAATTGTTAAATTATTTTTAAATTCTTTAAACATATGTCCAATTTGTAATGCTGGCTTTAAGTGAAATTAAGAGAAATTTAGTTTAAGCATATCAGTAATACTTATAACTTCTTTGCTTTGCACTATTTCCCTGCTTCACTCCTCAATTTCCCTGCACCTGCGCTAGTGAAACCTTGCCAGTGTTTCCAAAATTGATTGGGTCAAACTCAGTGATAAAACCAAAGGTAGGTAATGCTTATCCTGGCAGATGCAACAGCATTAGAGGAAATTCAAACACTCCTAAGTGCTTAACAGGATTCCTATTGCCAATGCGGAGCACAGCAACTTCTCCGTTATCACATCTACTCTGAGCATCACAGTATGATGATGAGAAGAAACAAAACAATCTACATTTTCCTCATTTCATGGAAACAGAGATTTTACCGTAACAAGTGCACTAGGCACTTTTACATAGCAGCATTGCTAGCTTATCCTCCACTTTTACATGTCTCTATCTTCTAATCCTCCCCCCCCCGCCTTACTCAACAGTGATATAGGCTATTATTTTCATAAGTATTCCTTGGCTTTGAAAAGTTAAATCTACTTGAATAGGAACTGCAAAGAGCCATTAAATAGTCACAGATTAGAGCTTATGCTTCTATTCCATTCCTGCACTGCAATGCTGCATTGTGCGAGCAATGACACTTGTCTCTAGTTAAAATGCTGATAGGAGGCTGGGTTTTGATCACTGTGTCCCTTTTAGTCTCACTTGACATAATCTCCCCTTCTTCCCAAAACTCCCCAAAACCCCAAACTTCTCGCTGATTTGGATCTCAGGATGGAGAATTCTTCTTTCCCCCATTCTCCTGCTTGCAAGGATACATCTAACAACGATAAAACATAGAAATAGCTTTCGGTTCAGCTGAACTAGCTGAACTTCAGTTCAGCATCTGAGAATAGGATGCAGCTGCCATCCTGCTGTTTTCCATGACAAATGAATAAGCAGCATCATAAGAATTTTTCAAATTATAAAGGGGAAAGTTAGATTCTTTGCATTCTCAGCACTTTTCTAGGAGATATAAGCAACTAGTATAGAGGCTGGAAGTACATGCAAACGTACCATTAATTATACAATTCTGATACTCTTACAGTTAGTACCCTCTTTCTGAACTAGTCCCTCTGACTTCATTTGGACGTACTCTCAGCAAGCTATCATGCCAGAATTCAGGCTTCATAATATAGAATATTGGATTAATATATGTACAATGAAAATATTCAAACCTAAAAAAGCACTAAAAAAAAAAAAAAAAAAAGCTGTATTTGTTATTACTTGGAAGCATCATCTAAAGAAAATGTAAATGTGTTTAATATATACACTGTAATATGTATTTCAGAATTTTTTTCAGGTGAGAGATACTCTGAAATTGTAAGTTTCAATGCCAGTAACAGTGAGACCAAAAAAAGCAACTTGACTTATTCCTTATGCTAAAAGCTAACAACCCACTCCCCTAAGATTACAGTAAAGAAATAAAAAAGTTTTATTTTTATGAAAGCGTCTATTCTATTGAATATCAGCTCTGCTACTGTACTAGCGCCATCATATTAAGAACCTTCATGAACTACTTTGGATTTAAATGGAATATAAAGTATAATGTGGATAAATCAAAATAAAAGAGTAAGTGCCTCCAGGCAGAAAACTCAATAGCTTAATTCTGTGCAAAGTTTTGCAGGTGAAGTTCTTCTGCCAGCCACACATCCAGCATTCCTGGCTATCTTAGCTCTAACCATCCTCCTTACTTCAAGCTGATCCCCTATCTCTGAATCCCTGCTTCAAACTGCTGTGTAGTTTAGGATGAAGTCACAGGATGCTTGCACCTTCACACACAATATCCTTTGTAGTTTTCTCACTTTTTCACATCAATCAAAATTTCCTTGGCAGAATGGAATTTCATACTATTTTTTTTCTGAAAAATGCCAATGCTACCGCAGCAACCAGATTTTTTTGTTGTTGTTGTTTTTTGGACCAAATATTACCTATTAAAAGCATTTGCAAGGAAAAGAATATCTAGCTTACAAAGTTTTGAACAATCTTTGAAATGGGTCTCCTGACATAAGTTCTCTACTGACATGTCATAACCTCTGCAACCTGTACAGTTTACTCCCTCAATTGTCTAATCACATCATTTTCCTAAGTTCTTGTACAAACATCTTAGTATTTATGATTTATTTCTAATCCCCAATTTAGGCAGAAAAAAAGCTTTCTTGGACTCTGAATAAAGGACCCAAGAAGCTAATATTTTCTCTTAGCGTGAAACTGCTGTTTTCCCACTTTCTCCCTTTGCAGTCACTTCTTTGTTGCTTCCCATGACCCACTATAATACATTGCAACAATCCATGAAAAAAAAAAAAATCTAGGATGGGATGAACTCATCCTACCAATCAAAAAGCAGGGGTACTCAGAATTAAATCTGGCTTCTTGAAAATCTGGCTTTCACATTTCTGTCTGTTTCTGTTTACTTCTATGTAAAGTAAGAATGATTAACAGTGCCTACAATCTTCTTGCATTTAAGACAGTATGTAAGAAATATTTCTAATCTGCTTTTAGATATTGAGGAGAAAAGTATCAATTAATTTTGCCCAAATATACTAATAAAGTAGATTCTGATTCAGCCTGGTCAATGGAGAGCTGCACTGTCTTGGGCAACTTTTGGAAAAAAACAAGTCCAAACTTCCGGCTTTGACTGACAAAGTATTTGAGCAAGCCTGATAAAATGAAGGATGACTCTTCCCCTTCTTGCTTTGGTGGAACAATGCTGGTAGAAAGTTACCTTGTCTGACAACTCCTTTTTCATCACTGAGCAAGGAAAGTGCCTGTAAATTGCCCTTCAGAACAGGTGTGGATGGCAGAAATGTTCCTTATCCCATTCTGTTCCTTTTCTCCCATTCACTCTTCATCTTGGATATCAGACAATACATACAAATATACAAGCACATTAGCTCTTTGTTGGCCTGTCTGCCTTGCAAAAGACACCACAATAAAAGGCCCAATAAATTAGTGAAATAAAAGCCTTGTTTAGCTTCTCTTAAGTTTGGATGAAGCTTTGCATAAGCATTTAAAAGGGATAAGGGAAAGCTTGGGTTAAAGGATCAAACTGACTTAGAAATTCAGTTCATCTTCACTTTCAGTGGACTGTAATTCCTACACCTTGTAAGTACGTTGAAAGTTGTAAGTTATATGTTGTGTTATGAAAGCATAACAAAATTCTGAATTAATTTAGGTACTGATAAAAGATTGATACAGACTGAAAATTAATTTTAGTAAACTTTTAATCTCATAGCTGGCTCAGAGAAGCTTTTCTATAAGCACGTCTTGTGCATGTACAGAAGCAGAACTCACTCATCTCTGATAAGCGGTAGTACTAACCGATGCTACTTCAAATAATTTTCATATTTCATTTTAAAGTTGATCTCCTAAAAAAAACTGGATAAATGACAGTCTCATATTCTCTTCCATACTGATGGTTTTTCCAATATATCTTTGTGTCACATGACAAATATAAATGTCAAATGTCATCATTCATAAAGAGAGTTTCAGGTCCCATTCATATCTTGCATGGTTCTCAGTGGAGTTGCCTTCCCTAGTTCTGTAAAATCAATTGCAGACTTGAAACATTCAGAAGAGATCACAACAAAAGCAACCATTCTCACAAATATTTAGCTCAGGGAAATTTTCTTCATTCTTTAAATTCAAGGAGAGGAAAAGGAAGCAATGAAAACAGCACAGTGGAGGAAGAGCTGTTACAAATCATTTACAACAATGTTTATGAAACATCCACAGCAAGTTTCACCTGCAGAGCTCTAAAAACATTTACCAGGTTAATACAGTATTTATCAATGTACCTCTTAGGTGAGAGATATGTTCATCCCACATATAAAGCAAATGGACAAGAAAAGAAAACTATTCATAGAATGCTCAATATCAGAACTATGCAATAGACAGCAGAAAGTATCTTTGGAGAAAGCGCAACAGCAAGTGAGAAATTATAAGGACCTTGGAAATCACTGTATGAATGAACATGGAGGCTAACTATGCTTCAGGACATTGTACTCCACCTATTGCTTTTGAAGTCAAACACATACAAGGCTTAAAACAAAGTAAAAGATAAAAAATGTAAAATCCACAAAATGCAGAACTATGTAAAATCTCAGCAGAGCCATGGCAAGTGTAGCAATACTAATAGCTGTTTTTCGATCTACTGCTAGACAAATCTATTGCTTGACAAGAAAGAAAACTCATATTTTTGTATATATAAAGTATATATATAAAGCATACTATATATTAAATTTCACATGTTTAAGTGAGAAAACACATAAAACTTCCCTGCAAAATCCACTTTCTCTGGACACTGCTGTCTGAAGATTTTTCATTCATGAAATGCATTATTAGTAGCAGAAACAAACCCATAGACTAAAATAGTCAACTGTTGAGTTAAAACACCAGTATTAGCAGCGTAGTTTTGATAAAATTTTACCTATCATTCCACATGGAAAAAAACATTGATAATAGCAGAGAATGATTTAAGCCAGTAGTAAGAGATGCAGAATGAGCCAGCAGCTGAAAGGAATTCAGAGCAACAACACCAAAGGTAATGCAACTGATCCCTTCCCACAATTTTGTTTATTTGTTGTGAAGTATTTATGTGAAGAATAGGCTCTGTTTTCCTCTGATTACAGATTTAATGTAACAATTATCAGATGAAAATTGTATGCCCAGTGTTGTGCATAAGGTCAGACTAAGTTAAAATTATAGTTTCTTGCTCTTAACATTTATAAATCATTTTGAATGGATGTTTTGCTGACTGTTAACTTACCAGACTTTTATCTACATTGCAGAAAGAAGGGGGATCTAAAATCTCAATTAGACATTCTATAAATACCAATAATATGCTCAGTAAACATTATTAAGAGGCAGGCAACCAAATGTAGGATAACAGAAATTATAATAAATTTCTTAATCCAATTTATGTACAGCCATTCAGTGTAAGGAAACCTCATTTTTCCTGAGCTGGTAGTAAAAAAAACCACCTTGTAACTTTCCAGTTTCACAAAATGAATAAAACAATACAATATGTTCACAATTCTGTATCATTCATAATTAATCTAATATCTTCTAAGTGTCAGTAAGATGGGGCTACGCAAATACAGAAACAGATCAAGAAATGTTTTGTTGGAAAAGACAAGATTAGCCTCACACATTTATATCATGTCACATTTTCAGACACTTTCTCAAAATTTTGTGAAGAAACCACCAGAAAAATCTTCCTATCTCAGGAAGTCCAATGTGCTACACAGCAGGTGTAGTTCCAGCTCCCTCTCCTTTCTGCTGCTGGTTCACAGAGACTAGCAAAAAGGTGCCAAAATAGGCAAAGCCATCAATGTCTGGGCATAAATTTGCTTCAAACCAACCTTCACCATCTCTAGCAGGCACCAGGAACATGTCAATTTGTCCACATAACTTCATAAATTTACTATTAAAAAAGACAGAACACATTGGTCATAGGAATGTTAAACAACTGCCAAAACCATTTTCCTTCTAAAATCTAAAACAATTGTTCAGCTGCATAAAAACCTCCAATGCAAATAAACCCTGTAAAATATTTACTCTGTCTAGAGGAGAAAAGCTAAAAATAAAATAAAATAAAAGTTTAAAAAAATAAGTATCTGCCATACTATTTCTAAAAATGGGTATTTTGGGGGTTTGGTGGTTTTTTAAAAAATGTAAAATTATAGTCTTAGGACAGCATCCAGGGGCAGCAGGAGTTCAGAGCACTCAGCATGAGCAGCTCTTTCCAGCTTTTAAGTTTCTCACTGAATAGAGCTGCTCTAGTAAAACTCAATGCGCGATAAGCAGGTGCCAGGCAAGAGTTCCCAAATGTTCATCTGCTCTCCTAAATTACATAGAATCACAGAATCATTAAGGTTGGAAAAGACCTTTAAGTTCAAGTCCAACCATCAACCCAACACCACCATCCCCACTAAACCATGTCCTAAAGTGCCACGTCTACACGTTTTTTGAACGCTTCCAGTGATGGCGACTCCACCACCTCCTTGAGCAGCCTGTTCCAATGCTTGATCACTCTCTCACTAAAGAAATTTTTCAAAATAAATTCTTTATTTGACTTTCTTCTTTTTCTGATGGCTAGTATGGTGATCATGACACTGTAAGTATTCCACACCAGGTTTCCCGAGACAAGTCTTCGTTACTGGACTGATTTATCATGTTCAGTCCAAGTGTTGCCCAAAAGCTAGCAGCAGGAA
>NW_010549324.1:0-5984 GCF_000687285.1 Phaethon lepturus | reverse complement strand
CAGGAATGAAAGCAATTACAATAGAGGGCTGACGATGCTTACAAAACAGGGTGCATGTTTCTAAAAGGGCTACAAAAGCAAGTTTTGAATCACCTTCAGGTTTTCTTTCCTTGTAAAATAGACAACTTAGTAGCAAAACTGACCAATGGTGATAATGCGTGCAAGATGTTAATGGCAGTTTTAGACCGGAATCAGATACATAAGCACAAGAGAAGCTTCAAAGCACCACAGATTTGGAAGTGACTGCGGTGACGAAAAAGAAATACAAATGGTATCATTTCCCCTCAAATTTCCTACTTCAGATATTCTGGAACTTTTAGACTCTTTAGCAATATCAGAACAACAAAATCCTGCAGAAAACAGATGGGAAAACCTTCATGATCACTGAGTCATTACGATCCTTAAGGTGGCTTGCTAGCCTGAAGACAATGACACATACCCATTCCTTATTGGCCAGATATTTCAAGATTTCCTAGGAATTTATGTGGAGATGTTCATACCAAACATCAGGTTGTTAGCCAAATCTGCAGGAAGTACTTTTGTTGGAATTCACTCCCACCAAGCTTTCAGACACAAAAGTAATACAATACTTGCGCTTGGGAACAGATGGGACAGCCACAAGGCTTAACTGCTTTCAGTAATCCAGTGCTTGAGAGGAAGTGTTGATATCAATTTATTTATACCAGTATAATAGTTTATATCAGTTTGAAGGTGTAGGAAACATCCCAGACTGTTTGCTAGCTCTTCTACCTGCTCCAAGAAAGAATCCTCTCCCCCTTCCTGGCATTTAGCCATCATCTCTCTTTTTCCTTTTTCCTTCAGGAAGGTTCAGAATTAAATCTTCAGAAGAGTAAAATTACTTTTGTTTGATTGTCTAGGATTAAAAACCATACACAAAAATTTTTGATTTTATCTATTTTTTCCATTTGCACCTAAGCATTTAAAAATAATTTGTTCTACAGATACATATTTCATCTGCAGATACATGAAAATCTGAAAAAATGCTTTCAGAATTACTCAGACTACAGTAAAAAAGCTTTGATATTTAAAATCCAGAAAACCCAAAATATTTTATGACCTCTCAGGCAGCTGGAATAAATTATTTGGAGAACTGTGCTTGTCATGCAGACTGCTACAAATCTAGAAATTACATAAATTAACAGTTTCCAGGAAGAGAAGGTAGAGGATTGCTTTAATTTCATACAAATTTTCCTTTCTAACATTCTAGGAATCTGTGCAAGTATGTATACACACAGAAGTAATTGAGCCTAGGAAGACCATTTCATAGAGGCCAAGCCTCATAATATACAACACCAAAATAACATTAATCTTTCATTCTGCAGACTCATCTCTCTTACATCTTGCTCCACAGTAAAAGCCTGGGAGCATGAGGAGATGAGCATTATACTGCAGCATGCTTTCAGTTCCAAACACCTCAAACAATTTTAGAACTGCAAATACATACATTTAAGACAGGGACTTTATTGCTGTATAAGAAACATACAGAAAATAACAGAGAGTTACAAATGATACCAGGGAGACAGTGTGCTTTTCTGTTTAAGCAGGAAGCCACAAAGCAAGAAGCCTAGTTATTTGATTATGTCAGGGTAGTCTCAAGTCTCAGTTTCATCACCTGTAGAAGAGTTTAGTATTAAATTACATCAAGTATTTCTAACACCTCAGATGAAAAGCAAAGTAGTGCAGAATATCATTAAAGATACCTATTCTTGACTTGGGGTTTACAAAAAGATTGTTCTATTATTTTTCTTATTATACTCCTCTTTTTAGAACACATATAATTGCATTGCTCTGTGTGATTTGATTATGGGCAGGGGTAGTGCCTAGAATAGGCTGGAGGCCTGTTTTTAATGTACTTATTACATACCCACAGTAAACAAGTAGCTCTGTGAAGAAAGACAGCAACAAAGCTTGGTTTCTGCAGAATTTGTATACTTTGCCTGCTAACTTACTACTGGATGGACCAAATGTCTGTATATGCCTTGCTTACTTCAGAAACCAGGCTGTAACTTGTGAAGTATTTAGCTTAATTCTATTTGCTGCTGATGTAGGCAATCATGGTGGTTTCAGTGGGAAAAGCATTGTTTTCCCTGCTCTAGATAGAACAAAAATGGCACCAATGTCACTCACCTAGCCTTATGTAGCTCGAAGTCTCTACATACCATATAGGAGTGTTACAGGAGTAGAACTGGGTTCAGTGCTATTTCAGATGGGTTTCCATCTTCACCACCTTGCGATAAAGAGCAGCAGTGAGACAGGTAACCACTGAAGAACAGAAGGCATACCGACAGACAGCGGAATGATTTACAGTATTTTTGTAAGTAATGAAGTTTAGCAGCTGCAGGAGTACTCTTTAAGAAAATTAGTCATCAAGTTAGGTTAAAGCCAACATAAGTTATGCTTTATTAGGTTGGCTCACAGCAGTAGTGTCAGCTATTGGTATTCTGCAAAAATGACCTTGATACTAAGTTCAGAATACTCCATTACACACGCAGAAAGAAACCAATTCAGGTATATTACATTTTAAATGATCACACTTAACACGGGACTGAACTAGCTTCTTTTTCAAATGGACACATTATGGCAACCTTGAAAGAAGGTATTCACACTAATAGGCTTTTTATTATGTAATTCGACACAATTTATGTTTATATGGTGTCCTTCACACAAATATATATATAAAAAACAATCTCTGCCTTCAACAGTAAGTTGAAGTGAAGACAATAGCAGGCAATCACAACACAAAGTGACTGTCCTATGGAGAAAAATGATTGTGTTCTAAGTAGACAGCAACAAGGAGAAATGGGAAAAAGCCCCGACTACATTTGATGGGATACTAGAACACAAGATTGATAACAAAGTGACCACATGAGATGATATGTTTATTGTGAATTCTGAAAACCTCTTCTTGTGTTAATCCAAGACAATCAGGTTGTCAACCAGGAAGTCAAAAAGGTTAATACATAATGATAAAAAAGTGTATTGGGATTGTAAAGAGGAAAATGTCTTTTTTCTTTTCTCTGCACTTGTGTCTTTCAACAGACACTAGTGGTAATCCAGAAGTTGAGCTGAGACTCTTTTCTCGTCTAGCAGCTTCCTAAGTGGAAGAAGGAATAATCAAAATGACAGCTAAACATTGTTACTTCCTCAGGAGGAAAAAAAAAAAGCTACCAAACTACACAGGCAAATTACTGAACAGCACAGTATTATTCTTTCTCTGTGTATTCTCAGAAGGAATGATAGATGACTGCCACAAACTTCTGCTTTTCAAGTGTGAGGTGTGACCCCATAAAAATGATGTGAGCTACGAGTAGAGATGGGGCGACAACTTATTCTTTAACTTAGAGAACACAGAATCCACTGAGATTCCAAAGAGCTATAACCATTGATTTAATCTATTTTCAATGTTCAGTTCTGAACAAACCCATTTCTAACACTAATGATACAAGTTTTAAAAAGTTCTGTTATGTTGAAGTCTTCAGACAACACTTGCAGTAAAAGTCATGGCTGCAATTTCATGTTTCAATCTTTGCCTTATCAAAGCTGTTATCCCAGACTGCTATATCTGCACTGGTATATTTTTCTGTTACGTAAGAAAGGACCCTTGAAGGTTCATTAACAGTAGTGCACACAAAAAATACTTGCAATTACAAACCGAGAAGAAATACTATCACTAGCATGCCTTCTTATACTAGGTTCTGGTGTAATTCATTGGGAACCAATGCTGAAACTAGCTCTTCAAGTCTAAAGAATACAACCAAAGCCAGAGCACAAACCAGGAGCAGCTAAAAGTAGAGCACGAAGAGAAGTTCTATTGAGGAATCAGTTAGGTCAGTTCATTACCTCCAAAGATTTTGATGCTTTAGAGCTACTCCTTGTGGCCTTATTTCAAACAGCAATAGCTTAGCTTATGCAGTATCTCTGGAACTTAAGATAAGAGGGATCTAGTCCCAAATTATTAACTACTTCAATTATTTCATATTAAGTATTTATTAAAATATTACCTAGTATCCTCTTCCTTAATCAGAAGATGCTCACTAATGGAGGGTTTAGAAAACTGTGTGTTTACAATATACTGAAATTATCACAATAATAGTAATTTCAAAATAATTTGGGACATTTAAATGTATTTTCTTTCCACAACAAGAAAAAACAAGACATGGAATTGAAGTGCTTAGCAACTGTTTTTTTCTTTTACATAAGCTCAAACTGTGAATCACAAAACTCATTCCACTGAGTTGGAAGCATAACTTCAAATTCCCAGCAAAAAAAAAATTTCTTCTACAGAAGAGCTAACAGGGAGTTAGTAACAGTGTTACATATTTTTAAAACAAGGGTCCATTACTTGCCTCCTTTACACCAGCCCATAGCTGGAAACTTACTGCCATGCAAGAGCGAACACACATACCCAATGTACGAGTCTAGCTCTCTGATGCTGCTGCATGCAGAAATCCTGCAGAAGTATCTGCAAATTACTGACATCCTAATGACAGCAGCGGTCTGCACATCACATCGACTGCTTTCACACACACACGGCCCGTCTTGCCACTGCCTTCGTAGCTTATGTAGATATTTGTATCAGTTGCAGTGATGTGGTGCAAAATGGTACTCCACCCCAAGTAAGGGGAGAATTCTGAAATAACAGGGCTTTCTACAAAAGAGGCTCAAGTCACAAGCAGGAGGAGTGGAAAATGTGGCAAATCAAGTTTATAAACTCCTACTGTCACCTCCTCCAGACCCATGCTTACACTTTCTCACGGGAAATTGTGTGTCTTATTAAATTTACCTACCATCCAGCTTCAGTCATGTCTATCCTCAAAGTAATAACAATTATGCCTGCACTAGTTAGCAATGATATGCACCAGTTTAAGGTGCAAGCTTCTGTGATCAGACTACAATAATTTGTGCCAGTTTCTCCTTGAATTATAGTTATTTTTGAAACAAGTTATCTTTTCCACATTCCTTCTGGCTCCAGAAGGAGATGTAACAGTAAACTTTGTGCAATGCCATTTGTAAGCTAAATTTATGTTCCAGATTTGCATGTTAAGTGCCTTACTGGTAAAAGCAGCTCTCGAAGACAGCATGTTTATGCTTCCATTTGTGCTTAAATGTGAATGCTAAAGCAAAGCCAAGTGGAAAAAAACAGATTATTTTAGTTCTTTTTATCTTAAGTCAAATATGGATTACTTATTTTAATTACTGACTAAGCCTCCTTTCTGGAGGAAAAAAACAACTATTAGCATTTGCAGGCCCTGCCTGGGTATTGTTATTTTACACTTGGACTGTCTTCTCCACAGTTTGTACTCAGGACTACATACACTTTTGGAAACCATTATGTTTAATGTGCTGACTACTCTCTCTGTAACACCCCAAAATCATATCTAATGAAGTGTATCCAGTCAGTCATATATTTTAATTACCTTATTTGGATGATCTGTACTCTAAGTATGCTTTCTGTTTGCAAAAAGAAGAGCATCACTACTAAAAGGGCTCATTTGTCACAATTTGAGATTTTTTTGATTTAACTTGAAGAGATACTCTGACAAATATTGCCAGGTTACTCCAATATGAACTAAATAGCTCTTGAGAGATTTCAGTCTTGAAACATAAATATTTATACACACACATATATATGACCAGAAGGATTGTGCTCCATGTCACACAACCATCCATGTTTTGATAACAAGCACATGCTACACACTTCCACCATAACACTATTCCTCTTTTTTCCAAGTCCCATTACAATTTTATCTTTAAATTTCCCATTCTCACAGTTGCAGAAAGAAGCTTGAAAATGGGGCCTTAAAAAGTCAAATCCCAACAATCTATAAAATTAAAACCAGCCCCTGTACTTCAGCCAGTAAAGTTCCTCAGCACTAAACAAAATGGAAATATCACACTTCAAAAGAATGAAGTTTTACATTATATTTACATTATTTATATCTAAATATATTTAGATATTTAAT
>NW_010549323.1:382-734 GCF_000687285.1 Phaethon lepturus | reverse complement strand
GAGGGATTTATTTTATTTTTATTTTACTTGTGTATCTCTCGGTAGCCGTCCTCTATAATAACGCCTGGAGTGGGACCAAGCCGCGGTCCTTTTCCTTGGGAGAAGACGTATGCACAACAAGGGGAATATCAAAATGATCTCGTTTCTGTCTCTCTTCCGTCTCATATTGAACAAAGGACAGATGGGAACGAGAAAGGAAGAAAAAAATATCACCTGTTCCCATCCAGTCTTAGAGAGATCGCAGTCATTATCTCGGCAGCCTCACATTTCTAAAGGGGCTCCATTTTTCTTTTAAACACTGGCATCTTGTTAAAAAAACACGAGGAGAAATCCCCCATTTAAGTCCCCCCAA
>NW_010549323.1:0-260 GCF_000687285.1 Phaethon lepturus | reverse complement strand
AAGAAAATCGAAAGGAAATCCCACCAAAACAAAAATAAAGGCCCCCAACCCTGGCTTTTCTCGATGGCGTTTCTCCATCTGACAAAAGCCTTTGGTTTTCTGTCATTCTTTTCATTTCCTTGATGGCTCCCCAATTGTCAAGCCTTCAAGAAAATGCACTTTAGCTCTTTGTCCCCAAATGTAATTTGATAAACTCTTTGCAGAAACATTCTGGTTTTGGAGGCTTTTCAGGAAAAAAAAAAAAAATAAAAGGAAAGAAA
>NW_010549322.1:2058-4522 GCF_000687285.1 Phaethon lepturus | reverse complement strand
TTTTTTTTTTTTTTTTTTTAAGAAAAAGAAAAAAGGAGCAGGGAAAGACATGTCAAAGAAGAAACCCGAGTGCAAGCGGAACATAAAATTAATTCAAGCCCGGGGGCTGCAAGAACAGCACCATCTCCCCGTCGCCAGCTTCCCCCCAGCACACGAGCGGTGGTGGCTCAGTGGAACTTTCCATCGCCCAGTCCAAGTTGTTTGTCCGCTCCTGCATCCTGATTAAATCTGTAATCCTGGTTACCAGGGAAGAGGACGGGAGAAAAGGGGAGGCTTCGCATGACCCACGGGAGCCTCAGGCTCAGTAGCTATTCGACAAACTCGCTTTAAGACATGGTTTGTGCGGTGACATTTACCTGCCCTCCCTTGCCCACTGCTCTTCTGAGCTTTCCGATCCCTTGCCCGTCCCTGAGCTTTGTGGGGGCTGCCAGGGTGTTTGCTGGGGGCACAGCCTTCCAGACCTTGCTTCAGCGTGCTGCCTCTCCGAGAGGAGCAGGCAAACCCACCCCCATCACCCCATCCGAACCGGGGAAGACGAGCGCTAAATGCCCTGACTGCGCAACAGGGATTTTGGAGCTGTGCGCGGGCAGTTTCAAGGAGCAGTTCAATAAATCTGTGAAAAGAAGCAACAAGAGAGGACACCCCCCAGTCATGGGGGTCTGGTACTGGGTGTCCGTCAGTCCGGGCCTGAGTGCCCGGGGCAGAGGCACGCCAAGGCGTGCCAGAAACCACCCTGGCAACGCAGCCATCCACGCCTTGCTCACTCCTGCCCGGTTCACCTGAACTACTGGGGGTTAGTTCATCGCCCGGCCTCGAACCCACACTCCTTTCCACCTCTCTGCCACGCCCCAGAGTCAGGGGCCAGCAGCTACCACCGCATCCCTAACGGTTGCCATGGCTACAGGAAAGCTCCTGCATCCCGGCATCCGGCACCCAGCCTCGCTGAGGGTCCTCGCAGCAACCAGCTGCCGAGGGAACATCCTCTGGAGAGCCCCGCCGCTCGCTCCGCGAGACCCCCTCTGCTACCTGCCGCCCCTACACAGCGGCTCTGCGTTTATTCCTTCCCTTCACGCCTGTCGGAGGGACGGCCTCGCAGCAGGCACCGCTCAGCCGCAAAGCTCTGGCCGTACCAGGCTGCAGATGCCGCAGGCTCGCACAGGGCTCGGCACACACTCAAATTCTCAGAGAACGTGCAGCCCGAAGAGCTATTTCATACAGAGGAACCAGCCACTGGCTCCTTACGCTGCAAGTTACAGGGAGATGCGAGAGTACGCCAAGGAAGCGCCACTCAGCCCGTCGGCCCGAAGCCCGGCGGTGAAAAGATCTCACCCTTGCATTTTTCCCCGTGAACGTGGCACTGGATGCAGACGGAGCCAGAAGACGGTGTCAGACAGACCTTCAGCCTGACCACCCCCCTCCTCCTATGACAGGGCCCTTCTTCACACGTGCTGACCCAGTTGTGTCGCACGGATGAGGCCACGTCTTACCACGCACACAGGCAGGCCTCCCCTAAGGCGCTCGGCTTGCAGCCGGGCTTTATGGAGTAATAGGTTTAGCTTCTGCTGGCGGCTGCCCCAAGAGACCCCAGAAGGGTACCCTTCCGAGGGAGCCATCCGTGCAACCGGGCGGCAAAGCGCAGGGCTCCCAGCAACCGGAGGCGAAGGCTCGCTGCTGGGCCGCCCTGCTGTAACAGAGCCCGAGGGAAGCCGTGAACCGTGACTCTGCCCGTCCGCATGATGCTGAATAATTAATTGCTGCTTTGTTTTCTAGTGGAATTCTATAGCAGTAATTATCCCTGTTTTAACACAAACCAATTATCACCTCCTCCTTCCCTTTTCTTCTCCCATCAATTAGGAGATGGGAAGGCAGCATCTCGCGCTGGCGGCGGGCGACAGCCCTTCCCCAGGGGAAGCTGGCGCAGAGGGTTAGCTCCAGGACGCTCCAGCAGGTAACGTCACGCGGCCAGGGCAGGCCCAGCCTGCCGAGCTGCAGAAGGACAGAGCTCAGGTCTCCTGGAAGTCACCGGCATCGGTGCAGAAGCTAGCTCTCCAGGCAGTCTCTTCCGAGACTATTAATGAGTCCTAATTAGAAGTGGCCATTCAGCCCGTCAGCACCTGCCCGTCCGTCACCAGAAGCCTGGGTTAACACCGCTGCTGTATTCATCGGGCCGCAGACTCAAGATCGTCTTTGGTTACAAAGACGCTGGCAATGACTGCTCATTTGTTTCATCCCATCCATCTCTTTTTACCGATGCATATGTAATACACATAAAATGTGTGAAGAAAAGGGTATATTCCAAAGCATTTCCCCCCTCCAGCAGAGATGCACAATCCCTGCTGTGCAAGTAGCCCCTGAAGGTCCCAGCAGATTCCTCACCGGCCTCGCACCTACGGGTGGGGGACGCCTTCCGCTCCTGAGACCGCTGGTGGGGACAGAAAGCTGCAGCACCGCCTGGCCGCTTGTC
>NW_010549322.1:0-1850 GCF_000687285.1 Phaethon lepturus | reverse complement strand
CCGCTCCCTCGGGCCGCCGGTGCCGCGACAAGCTCGGTCTGGAGGACGCACGCAGGGCAGGAGAAGGCTCGACCCGACGGAGCAGCGGCCGGCCGGCTCGCTGAAGCGCGCCGGGGTAATGGCTCCTCTGGAAGCACTCCTTTCTTTCTACAGAAGCACCAGTATCTTTTGGCCTTTGAAAGACATTAGACACTATCCTGAAATTTTCGAGTATTTCACAGTATCCTAAAATCCTGAAATTTGGGATGGAAACGAAGACAAATCTGAAACGCTCCCATTAACTTTGGACGAGCGAAGCTGAAGCACAGAGAAGCTTTCCGTGCTGCAAACTGCAACTGACACCGCAGCCGAGCGGGCCGCTGCGGGGCGCGTGGACCTTTACGGGGCCTGAAAGCGCAAAGCGGCTGGCACTCTGCCTTGGGACCGTTTGGCTTCGCACGGAGCACACCCTGCTTTTACAGCCAGCGCCGTGTTTGTCGCCTTGGCTCGCCAAACACACGAGAGGCGACGGGCTACCCAGGCTTCGGCACTCGGAGCGCGGAGGAGGAAGGCTGCGTAGCGAGGATGACTGCTATCACCCCCGCCGCGGCAGCGCTTCGGGGCAGAACGGCACCGCTTTGGGGAACAGAACAGGGCCGCTCTCCCTGGCTGTTCAACCAGGCGGGGGCACCAGCCGCTTCCCCTCTGCCACCTCCTACCTTAAACCTCATCCACGCCGGCTGTAGGAGCGGCGCAGAGGGTTTCTCTTTCTGCGGGGTTTCATCACACCTGGCACAGAAGACTTTGATCCCACCCCAAGTGCAGATCTTTCTGGAGAGCCCAGGCCCACGTGGGAGCTCCTTTCCTCACCACCTCTCACTCGCAACCACCACGAGGAGCCACCCGCCCTCCTGCCTCCGCGTCAAGAAAGAGAAATAACTCACCTCGCCGTTTCCTAAGGGGGACGGCAAGGAAATAACAAACAGCTTGCACATATGGGTAACCGATATCTAATCTGGAAAGTTCTTTACGCAGTCTATGAAAAAACCAAAACGTTTTAATTAAATACTTTTATTTTACCCACTGCTGTGCACCAAATTAAACTGCTTCAGCATTAATATATAAAACCATTATTCTGTGCATGCATAAGTGAGTTTATGCACGTGTCTGCGTATAAAAACTATACAATTAAGGGCTGCTTAAAATGCAAGTGACAGATGATAAAAACTCCATCCTGACTGTATTAAATCTTGACTTGGGATGTCATATTAGATCCTCGGTTGTTTAAAACTAGTGTAAACTCAATGAAGCCCATGGAGCTAGTAATAATTTATACCAGTGGAGAATCTGGACCTTTGATTTTTAAATACTTACTACTAGCAAGAAGTGAAAAGCAAGCAACAAAAATCCAGTTTGTAACATGGGCCCAGATGTTATTTTTCTTCTTTTGCAGTAATAGCTCAAAAATAACAAATCTAAACCAGAAACTCTAATAAAGACTGGTCCTGGGACGGAACTTGGAGTTACATCAGCTTTCACCCCCGAAGGCACCGATATTTACATTAAGGCTGGAGGCCCCCGTTCACACATTCGCGTCCGATCTGCAAAATACCACGGACGCACCAAAATTTAAAGCATGTGCTTATAACCAACTGCCCGGATTGCCTTCATTATCAGGCTTACTCCCTCTACCCTTCCGGAAGCACGACAAGACTTGAGAACAGGATAAAATGCCCAGATTTACACTGCGGAAGGCTCCTTCGGCAGGCCTGCGGCTGCAGGAGGGGTCCGGGGCAGAAGAGCTGCTCCTGACCACGGCCCCGCGCCGGCAGCGGGCGGGCAGCTCGCCGGTGGGCTCCCTGCCACGGAAC
>NW_010549321.1:61948-69098 GCF_000687285.1 Phaethon lepturus | reverse complement strand
AGTTTCGCCGTCTTTCTCTTTTGAATGAGCTTTGCACGGGCAGGTGAAGCGAAACTCGAAGACCTTGGTACTGGTGCTGGGTAAGCCTGGTGTGCCCCGGGGGGACGGGGCCGAGCCCTGCAGCTCTCCAAGGAGCTGTCAGTGGTTTTTGGTACTTTGTCAGTCAGATTTTTGGTACTTCACAGCCCATATGCTTGCCTGTAACCGTGACTACTGAGGTGTGTGTGCGCTCTTGGTGCATTCCACTTGGAAACCCCATGGAAGAGGGCCTGAGGTGCCACAGAAATGCAGACCCTGGTCTTCCTAGTAGCATTCGCTTCTCAAATGCGTTGCATGAAGCTTTAGCCCCCATGTCTCTCCGTCGGGCAATAGTCCAGAAGGGCTGTAAACCATTCTACTTTAACAGTATTTTCTCTTTGCTTTACATCGTTCGATGTAAGAACTTAGCTGATAGGCACAGATGGCAAATTGTTCCGTTTCACAGAGAAATGTCCACTAGCCTTTTCAAATCGCCGGTGATTTGATGAGTCATTATTAGCCACTTCTATATTAAAATCCCTTAGGACTTAAAGCTGTGTGTTATGAAAGATAAATGACTCCTTCTTAGATGATTAAGCATATCGTTTCTGTGAATCATGTAATTCAGCTAAATATTTTTCTTTTCTAGTTTTTCAGGCAACGCAGTTCATGAAGTAGACTAAAAAGCTGAAAGAGGGAAAGTTGTAAGTGAAACGTTATCACTCATCAAAGTTTACCCTACGCCACTGCTGAAATGCAGTGCACTCTCTCTATATAAAATGGGAAATAATGCTGCTACTACGTTCCCATAAAGATACTGGGCCGTTTCCATCTTCTGGGGGGCCTTGCCCACTAGAAACGGAGAGCAGCACTAAAACGGCCACTCTGCTTAGAGGCAGCAGCCAGTGCATGCTTCCTAGCTATCTGTGCACCAAATGCGAGTTGTTTTCTTTACCTCACTAGGTTTGCAGTGCTTTTGCAGTCAGCTCTGAAGGTCTTCATAAAGCATTTCCACACTTCTGACTCTTGAAAGCTTGGTAGAAAGTAACTTGTCTCTCCTGACTTCCCACAAAGCTTGTACGTACTGTCAGCCCTTGTCAGGTCCTGAGTTGTCTCTACAACTGCACTGCTGGCAGATTTGCATGGGCCTGCCCTGTGGGCACCTAGAGATCAGAATTTGGCCTGTTGCCAAACAGGACGCACTATGCTGATGACGTTTTGGTGGAAGCGTTCTAGGAACTGTCATGGTTGGTTTGGGCTGTGCCCAGACACTCTGCTGAGTAGTTGTCCCCTAAGAGAGTGTATTTAAGTCTGTGTACCAGCTGAACTATTGTATTGTCTAATTGCATCTTAAAGTATTATAAATTAAGTTCTAGTAGAAGTGTATTTTTTAGTCTGTTGTGTCTCTGCTGCAAGAATGCAAAAAAAACCACCCTGGAATGAGATTGGTGAAGCAAATCTGAATTTGATGATCTGCTTCCCTTGAGGAGAATGTTTTTTTAAGGTGTTGTTAACAGATCTTACACTGCTAGTGTAAGAACATAGTATTTAATTACTGCTTGTGCATTTGAGTTACATTTTATTCAATCTGTTCAAGACTTCAGTTGTGGGGCAGCAAAAATCGTCTACCACTTCTGTGAGTCTGACTTCCTGTTGACTGATGAAACGTACTGGTGCTGGATTTCATCAGGGCTTTTGATTCAATATCTGAGGCAAATGCAGTCAGATCTTCAGAGATGGTCTTTTAAAGATACTGAAGTTAAGATTTGAAGACGCCAGGCCAAATTCTGGTTTCATTTATACTGCTCAGTGGGAGCACTTAGGGACTTCCAGATGTTAGGGTTTATTTACCAGCAAGCACAATGGTTCTGAAGGCTGGGTTGCTTGCTGTGTTGAATATGTATGGCTCTGGGAAACGTAATGAAGTTACCATCTTTGTACCATACTTTTTTGGGTTGCCAGTAATGTTGCCTTTGAAAGTCAAACTTTAATAAAATACCTTATGCTGAGGACTCATGCTGGGGTTAATCTTCAGGGTTAAATCTTTTCTAGCTACATCAACTAAGAATGAGCAGAAATAACCCTTATATCTTGGCTAGCAGGCAGAAGATCTCCTGGCAGCCGTAACTGGGGTTGCTGGTTGTCCATAGCCAGGTTTGGGGCTGCCACGTGGAGCTGTGATGTTCGGTGCTGGGCAGCAATCGTTGCCTCTGGATCCGCAATGCAAGAGTGCTGGGGCTGGCAGGTCTGTGTTCCAGGGGAGCTCCTCTGGCCTGTGTGCCTTGCACATGGGGGACGCCGGGGTGGCACAGCCGTTGCGGTAAGGCCGTTGTGTTGCTATTGTGGAGAAGTCCCTGAAATCTGCAGCTGAATTTGTGCTGACTCTTTTGTACCAGAAGTGACTATTCTTGCAGAAGAGAAAAATCTGGTGTATTCAGTGAGGTGCGTTGGTTTTCGTCGCATCTTGCTGTGGGTGTATCAGCGCCTTACTTTCTAGTTATGCTAAATCTGACTTGTGTTGGAGTGTCCTGAAAGTTGGCACAGCTGCTGTTAAGAGTCTGCAAGTAACTGGCTGCTACAAAGCAGGGAAAGTGTAAAGTCTAAAGAATTAAGTGTAAGGGTATAAAGTGTAAAGAATTAAGCTTCTGGTACTGCTTCTGTGCATGTCCTATATTGAATTGCAGCTGGGCCTCTGTCAGCGGGATTGGTAACGGCACCTGCAGTAGGGGCGTTCGTGTCTCAGCAATTAGGTACGAGCCTAGGGATCAAATGCCCATTTGACATCAGCTGACCTAGAGAGGAGTAGAGCGTTGTGTCTTTTAGCTCTTTACTGTCTTCAGTTATATTGCTTTTTCTTTTGTTTTTTACTTTGCTTTTTACTTTACCTGTCCTTCTGCTCGTATTTATTCATTTAATACGGGAAAGACAGTTGCTAGTATTCAGCACCAGAATCTGTTTGTAGAAAGAAAAAAGTGTCGGTGTAATCAGGGGAAAGGGGATGACAGAAGTTAGGGATGTTTATCACTTGGTGTGGTATTATATAAGAGAGGAAATTCTGTAGTGCCCTAGAAGATAGAATGTGGAAACGGAGGTTGAGGGTGGAATATATGTTGGTTGGCAGGGGGTAGTAGCTGCAGTGTTCTGGCACAAGTAACACATTCTACATTTATTACCCAACTCTTCAGCAGATGGAGGAGTGGTACTATCAGGTGTTGATAGTGCGCGGCAGTACTTCAGGTTGTTTCCGTAAGTGCCTAGTTAAGCTTTCATGTAGAAAAGGCAATTCACCAAATCAGTCAGTGAAATAGGTAAGCATAATCTAGAAGGTAAATAATGTATGGTATTTTGAAACTTTGTTGTGAAATTCTTTGTCTCTTCTAACAGAAAAGGCTTGTTTGAAAGTTGCTTTACGAATGCTTGCTGCCACTGCCCAGGAAAGCTGAATAGCTGTGCACAAGAAAGGGAAATTAATAAGTTCGTTTCTTCATTGTGTCTGTAGCGGCAGTGACATTTCACTGGAAGTTTTTAAAATAGGAATGGGCCAGCCAGTGCTCCTAGAAATCAGCTTGCTAGCGGCTTAGCTAATATTAAACTTCATGCTATGCTATTATTTCCAGATCTCAATTAATTTGGCTAAGTACTGCTGGCTGCAGTACTCATCCTTTATATAAAGTATTGTGACACTGTTTTTATAAAAGAGCTGCAGGGGGTGTTGCTCCTCATCTCTCTTCCATACTTAAACAAGTTAACAGCAGTCTGGAATTGGGCTGTTGCTCCACGTGTCTTTTTTTTGGCAGAGGTTTCTTTCCATCACGGTGCAGCCAAGCACAGAGAGTTGTGGTGTCCAATGACCTCGTATTGGCTGTCTCTCTCAAGTGGAAGGCTGGATTACATGGCTTTCTCTTCCCCCAACAATGGGTTTCTCTACATGTTATTTTACTTGGGGCCGCTGTAATTCCTCCCTTAAAAGAATAGAGTCCATTTGTTTCCAGTGTGTATTTTATGTAGTATGTTCTTTACAAATAATAAAGTCTCTGCATTGTAGTTTTATGTTTCTAGTTTTGGGTAGGTAATGAACTGTTGGTGAGGGGTTTTTGTGACTCCAGTGGCGCTTTGTAGTCTCGCAAGAAGAGTAATGTATATTGTTTATGGCCTCATAGAGAACACCCACTGCCGTGGGACCCTGAATAATAATAACAGAGCTTTGACTGTGCTTATACTGTAGGACCATGTTGTATGGCCTTTTCTCGTTACGTGGCCATGCTCACATCGGACGTCCATGTCGAGAATCAGGCCAACGAATGAAATGACACTGAAAACTTCATCCGTTGAGAAGGTACAGTATTAACTGAGCTGTTCTGAAGGCAGAAACTGGACTGTGAAAGGCTCCTTTCTCCTGAGGCTGTTCTGATGTCTACTGTTTGTCCAGGGTGAACCAAAGTAAGGCATTTATACAGACAGTGAATATACCATGGTGTTGTATACAAAATAGACTCTGTGTGGTTGTACATACATGTGCGTGCACAGTCTTCACAAGCCAGCTACTAGATTTTTGTCTGTTTCCCTGCAGACTTCTTAGCGTATTGGTTCTTTCTTATTTTTGTGTTTTCTTTGGTTAAGGCTGAAGCGATAGCCTGGTGAAGTAATCTTAACAACACATGTACAGAGCTTCATCCCATTTTGGCCGTTAAGGAGAGAGAGAGTTTGTTCATGGCACAGGCATAAGGGAATATTATCTGCAGTCTAGAGCCAGTGAAAGTTCTCCTTTTGCGAGCCTTTGCGTTTGAGATAAAGTTACGACTTGCTCAGGGTGGACGACTTGTCAGGCATATTTAGAATGGTGGCAACCTTCAGTGAATGCAGTGCAATATTGAAACATTAAACAACTTGTTTATATTTGTATTTTACTTGTGAACCTCGTTCATGAATCTGTATTCCAAAATTTATCTTTGGTTAATATCCTGTGAACAGGTAAGGGATGTTGCAAAGACAAGACCTACATTATTTGCAAGTAGTCTCCTTTCTCAGCAATTTTTTTGTTTTGAAGCATCTTGACAAGCAATCTTGTAGCTGTTCTTCCTTGGGGGTGTCCCGAGGACACTTGCAGTGGTGTGCCCCTGACAAGGACCTGGTCGTTTTCGGCTGGCTGCTGGAGCGCAGATGTAAGGACAAACCAAGCAAAGGGCACAGGCAAGAATGCACTTGCTTGCACATTCCCCAGCTGCTAGGCTCCCTCCTCTGCAGGCGGACAAAAGGGCCAAAGTCTGCTCC
Organism: Phaethon lepturus; assembly: GCF_000687285.1. Lineage (NCBI taxonomy): Eukaryota > Metazoa > Chordata > Aves > Phaethontiformes > Phaethontidae > Phaethon > Phaethon lepturus. Next base: position 63,809 of record NW_010549321.1, on the reverse strand, counting down.
TGAGCAATTCTAGGAACTTCATTTGAGACTGGCACTGGGGACTAAATTGATGCAGAAATGTGGAAAAGGAGATAACAGTGGAGAGCCTCAGAGGGTGGAGACAGAGAAGGGAAGAAGATGGTTTAGAAAGAAGTTAAAAGCATTGGACAAAATGGGGGAAAAGAGAAAAGACTTTGTTGGGAAAGAGAGGCTGAAGAAGACGATAAAACGAAGGAAAGAAACAAAGAGAGCTGCAAGAAAGATTCGTCAGGTTGGTGAAGAAGTCATGCAAATAAACCCTTAGTATGCAACCCCAGGCAGTCATTGAGTATGTAGGGAGACCTAGGCACTCAGATTTAATTGGGGAGTTTTTACTGTTGTCTTCAATCTGTCACTTGACTATTGCTCTGTTTTAAATTCATAGGAGATGAGTCAGCTTGAGTAACTCAAAATGCTCTCAGTTTATAAAAGCCGCATTAACTTTTTTTCCCTTGCTTACAAGGTTAAATAAGGGGTCTGGGGAGGGACAGAATAAACAGCAGTAGAAAAGAGAAGGAGAATCTGGAAAACTAAGCCTTGTGTTGGCTTTGGAGGAGAATGGCTGCGCAGAGAGAAGGTTTACTATTGTTGTGGTTTATAACAGGCAGTTTGGCATCCCGTATGTCACTTCCAGAAGTCAAAACATGTTTGGAAGTTTTCTAGCACAAGGTCAAAAGGCTGTGAAATAGTGATTATTACACAAATAACAAAGACTTACTTGCAGTGTGTGCAATGTTTCCAGTTTAGGATTGTCTGCATTTCATAAAACTCAATGGTAATTTTCTGAAGCTAGATTGTATTTGCTGTCTGTTTTATACCAACTGTGTATTCTTATATTATCAAATGCAAACTTTATCCCTGTTTTTGTTGATAAGAAAAGCAAAACACCAGGGGCTAACTGCCCAAGATCATGCAATAAATCTACAGTAAGAGCCTCAGAAGGATTCTCTCTGAGTTCATCCCTATTAATGGGCTATCTTACCCCACATGGATGAATAATTTGCTTGGCTGTTAAGACTGTTTCATAGTCTGCCCCACTATTCTTATTGCTGACATGGGCAATTTTTTCCCTCTCCTGTAAAAAATGTACGAAAAGTGAGAGCTGCCAGCCCTTTGTGTGCCGGCTTAGTGTAAATGACTTCTGCTCATGTTGCCCCTTTCTGGGCAGAAGACCAACAGGCTCCAAACAGCAGTGTAGTAAGGGGGCACCAAGCTGTGTTAGTGCTCAGTGGTAACGTGTGTCAGTGAAGCCTTTTGGAGCCATTGTCTTACAAGAGACTCAGGAGGTTTCTTCTTCATTTCCCACCCCTCCCCTCTCCTTTGTTTTTTAGATTGGGCTCACAGTGCGGTAGTCTGTTAATTATTTTTTTCTCCTCTATGTCATTGATACGTAATTACAACCTAAACGCATTGCTTAAATATATTTCTAGTAGATTACTGGTCATCTCTGGTACCATTTTTTTCCCCCCCTATGACACACACAGGCAAGAGGTTGATTTAGCTTTTTTGCTCTTAAATTTTACACAGTACTTTAGAAATATAGGGCCAGAGTTCCTTCGGAGCACTGGGGATGGTGCTGCCCAGCTTCTCCTCCCCGGCTGGATTTCTGGGAGTTAATATCCAGCCTCTTGGCTTGGGCACTGTAATGCTACTTTTAAGCTGGAACCCAAATACTACATGTTTTGGAACACAGTGCAGTGTTTTGAGATGACCTAATGTAGATGTGCTTTAAGCTTGTATAAGAACACATCAGATGAGGAAATCTGGATGCATTTGTGACATGCGTGGGTTCATACTGTGCAGATAGCAGTGCGCACTGTAGCTACCGTCAATAGGATCCCGG
>NW_010549321.1:54781-61917 GCF_000687285.1 Phaethon lepturus | reverse complement strand
AATGGAGAGGGATCCCTGCCTCCAACAGTCCTCTGCTGCCTCTGTCAAACAATATTTTATCTCTGCAGACTCAAAAAAAAGAAAAAGCTCAAAAATGGGAAAGAAGTGTGTTACATTTTCATTTACTAATTTATTATTAGTTAACCATTGGCTTACTGCTAGATTTTCTTCCTGCTATTGCAGTTGTGCAGTTGGTGTTATATGCGTTGCACAGAAATTTAGTAAGCTGTCAACATTGTAGTAATTTTCTTAATTCTCAGTGTAGTTCTCCACTTCTGACTTTGTGTTGTGTGAAGGAAGTGTAAGGCGATTCTATCATTGAGTCTGAAATGGGCTTTTCAGCTTTGAGAGTAATGTTGACTGACTTGGAGGAAGCATGATTTGAGGTTAGTGTGACATGTTGACCTAAATTAAATGATGTAGATATAATGAATTTTAATGAATGCAATGGAGCTGGATACAATAGAGGAAAAAAGAAAGCTTCCTTTTTTAATTGTTACTATCAACAAGAGTAGTACAGAAATGTTCTCTCTGAGACTGTAATGGCTAGATACGTTTAGCATTTAAAAAAGAAAAAATTTTTTTGTTTACTATATTTGGTTTTGGTTCACCAGAGTGGATTTTAATTTTTAAACTGTCGTCATCTAGATGCATTGTTTGCCCACGTATGTTTTCTGCTAGATGTACCTGCTTTTGCAACTGTGAGTAGGCTGATGTATGTCAGCTGATTTTGAGGAGTGTACTCCTAATTTTTAGGCAGGAATTAAATTCTGGACTCTCAAGTGTCTCATAACACATGTGTCTGCCTTTCTGAGGACTAAGTTAAAGGCTCACCATGTGGGCAGTGCAGTGGCTCTGCAGATACAAGACCTACAAATATCTTTCATCCAAATGGTGTCTGCAACACTTTAATTACTGGTCAAATGTGTCTGTGTTTTGATGCAAGTTCCTCAGTGATCTTTGTTTTAGATCAGGTTTTTTCTTGTTTTGGTGGGAGAGGTTGGCATGGTTTGAAGAAAATACACTTCTAAAGTGCGAGAAGCTTCCCCTGTGATTTGAGTTTTTGCCAGGCTCTGGAACAATTTTGTGGGGTTTGTAATTTACCGACTTTCAAATCCTCCCCACTCAAATTCCTCTGACTTCCAAAAAAATTATTCATTAAAATTCAAACCAGAGTTTTGCATTGTGTGTGAGTTAGGGGAATCCTTTAAGAGCTGCGGGTGGTTACTGGCAGTTTCCGGTGACACTTTTGCCAATTTCTTTGTATTTCTTTTTGATGCCAGTTCCTCTTGCCTTTCTCTCTCGGGCCACTTTCTACATTTACTCTGTGACTAGAATTAATGCAATATAGGACCAGTCGAAAGCTTATCACTTGAAAGCTCTGAAGTACAGCCTAGCTGGGGTTAACGTGGGCCGCTGTCCCTGCGTGCCTGTGAGCTGGGCACAAGCCCTGCTTTTCTCGCACCTCCCTCTCTTGCCCTGGTCCCCTTCCCTCCTGCCCATCAGCTGTTTCCCTGCTGTTCCCCTTCTGCCCCAGCCCCTCTCTGTTTTCTCTTATGTCTAGTTTTTGTTGGATTTTTAGACAGATCCTGTCCACTGTGTGGATGGTTTGAAACTCTAAGTTTGATGCCTCTATTTTAAATGCAACCTCCTTTACTTCCTCTCAGCTTTGGTACAGGCATGATGCATGTCTGTTCCTGGGGCATTAAAGTTAGTGTCCATGAGGGATACTGGACTTATTTCATCACCAACGTCTGTGATGGCATTGTTTGGTGTTAAATATGTTTTTAGAGTGTTTATACTGCTTAGATACTTGTGCAAGTACTTGCTGGGCAGTGGGGTGGGGAAGAAATTTGGGACCTTCTTCTCCTTTGCGGGGTGTCTGAGCACGAGCAGTCATCTTCATCCTGACCCTTGCAGGCTCCGGGCTCCTCATGGTGGATCTGCTTGGTGCTGCTGCAGCTGAGCGGTGGGGGAAATGAGCCCATTGGGGTGCTCTGGTTTGCAGGTGATGTGTCCCCTAAGGTGCATGACAGAACAAGTATTGTGGGAGAAGGGATGTGAGGAGAGGCAGAGGGAGGACTGCTATGGTATCTTCTGGCCACAGTGGTGCGTAACAGAGCCTCAGTGGCTTCTAACCCTGAAACTACTTTTTCCATTGCTGTTTTCTGCTGTGAGATACTTGTTGCTGCTCCCTCTTTATCCCGTCACCACCCCGTCTTCCTTGCCCTTTTAGCCCTGTGTAAGCTCTGGCAGCCCCAGCGGAGAGTCCAAGCTGAAAAGTCAGCAGTACAGAGAAAGGAAAGGTTTATGCTCAGATGTTGTGTAAAATGTATGTACAGTTTGAGGGATGGAAGGAGGCCAGTCCTCCATATCCCCTTCTCTCCCCTTTGGAAGCAAATACAGCGCTCCTTTCCATGCTATGAGTAGGCGCAGGAGAAAGTATTCAGAGCTTGTTGAGTCTTCTAGAGTGAAAGTGATGGGCTGAAGCCAGCCTGAGGGCTGTTGGTTGGACCAGGCTGGTTTAGGTAATAAATCATCTTTGGAGTCCGTCCCGTGAAAGAGCTTTCTCTATTGCTGTGCAAGTACTGTGGCACGTGCCAGACTTGATGTCTTTTGTTAGGAATGCCTCCATTGCATTTCACAGGCCATAAATTAACTTGTGGTATTTGCAGCAATATCAGTCTCTCTTTGAAGATAGAAGTGTACAGACTTTTTCCTGGCTTTTTTTTTTTCCTTTTTTGTTAGTTTGAAGAGCCTCAGAAGGGGTCTCAAGTCTCAAAAGTGATTCAGGGGCCAAAACTTGGCCATCCTTGGGATGGAAGTCTTTCATGGCTTTGAACTTTTAAGCTATGCTGAACAAAATACAGGAAGGTACATGGTACAAAACAGCTGCATTGATGGGAAGAGACCTTGGGAAAACAAGTCCTGAGTCACACCTCTGATGTGCAGAGGGAAAGGGAGTGATGAGTAAGTATTAAAACCAGCAGCGAGCAGACTTCGGTATTTATTTCAGAATATCGTGTAGTCTGTATCTTTTGTATTCACATATTTGCAATGCATACTAAAATACGTGCTGAGCTGTCATGTCTCCATTGTCAGTATATAGGCACAGCTTTTTCCTTCCATTCATGTGTAGCAGGTGGACTTCCAGCAGTGGATAAAGAGCAATTACCGTAACAATGCAGAAGTGAAATACCATACACAGCCCTCATCTGAAAGTAAGTTACTAAAACACATCTGCCTGTTCCAAGGCTCACATCTCACTTTAAGCATCAGTTTCTCTTTCAGTTGTTTTTCTCTTCAAGCTGTGTGACTATATGGTGCTTCTGTTCTACTGACACTATTTCATTAAACAGCTAAAATTGCAAACACTAGTGGAAACCAAGTCATAGAACATTAAGTAGAATTGAATGATACTCGTCTTTTCAGTGCTATGTGAATTTATCCTCATAGCTTCCCCAGAATCAATGAGAACTGTTTTGGAGGTTAGGAGAACTTACTAAATGGAAATTCAGGAGATACATGAGCAGAAATTTAGCTTCTCCTCTTTCCTGGTCCAGTAATAACTTGTGGTTTAACAGCAATGTTAGGAAATCCGTAATGTGCACCAAAACAAGTTGCAGGCTGGGTAGATGATAATTTTTCTTCAGGTGTCTTTCAGAAATGTCCTGCTCATTTTTATATTTCAGATATGTACCCAAGCATTCACACGTTTCTGTAGACTTGGGAAAAGGATTGGAGCTCATGAAACACGGCATATCAAAAGTGTTTCAAGTCTGCTCATTTTGGAAATGGAAGAAGATGGGATGACTTTTTTATGTAGGAAAGCTAGCTCCAGCTTGCTGTGGATGTTGGCAATAAACTACTTTTTGCCTTCTGTGCATCCTTTCTCCAGAAAGGGTAAGGGGGTAATTGTTTGCAGGCTGGTGGAGCTTAACAAGTTACTTACGTCGCAGTAAGCTGGATGAGTAGTAGTACAACAGGACACAATATCCGACGTGCCTTGGTGTGAGGTTTATCTCCTTTTTTTTCCTAAGTTGTTCTTGCAATGAGAACCCTTCAGATTTACTAGGCATGGCCTGTATGTTGCACTTAAACATTATTTTACTCTCAGTTCTTGATTCTTGTATCTACCCACTCCTTGCTTTGCTGCCTTTGCCCCTTCCAGTCCGCAGTCGTCGTTGCTCTCTGTGTCTTTTTCCCACTCATCTCTGAGGCTCCATTAATGCCCCTCTGTCTGCAGGGAGCAGTATGGCAGTTGTCTGTGAGGCACCCTATCTTTGCTTGCCATCCATGCCATCTTAAAACCCACTTTTGCCAGGAATTCTCCTTGCCAGTTCTTCAAACCAATAGTCTCTCTGGTCCTTCTCTTCACTGAAGAGTTGTTGTTCTGTCTAGCCATGTCTCTCACCCCCATACCACCAGTGTAAAGTCTTTGGGTTTGGCAATAAGCCTCTCTACTAGCTTTAGTGTGAAGTTTTATGTTAAACAAATGGTTTTCTATAAATAATTGCTATTTGAGTGACTGTTCATTAGATAAAATATAATTCAATAGGTAGTGGCTTTTTCTTGAAAGAAGAACCTCTCAGTGTGGAAGACAGTGGAATATCTTGATGTTGTATATATAGCAGTAAATTTTTTTTTTTTTTTCCAATAGGTGAATAGGTAGCTGCCAGGGCTAACATCTGTTTCCTTGGAATAATGTGGTGTGCATTTTGGGAGGTTTTTAAGCAGAGATACTTTGCGTTTAAATTTTACCATGCTGATGGATATTGAGATGTGCTAGAACTTATAGAAGCTATAAGGGCCACTGTACTTGGTTTTTGTGCCCTGCCACTTCTGGGCTTTGGTTTCCTACCGCTATTTCCCAGTGTGTTTTTCAGAAGAGCCCAACTCCTAATCCTAAATGATCTGTCAGGGATTCCGATTTGAAAATGTGAGTGAGTTTATTTTGGGGAAGTCTGCGTGTGATAAAGAATGGGAGTCAGCAAGTGACTCATGTTAAGAGTTTGAAAAGCTGAGGTATAAAATCTGTATGCCGCAGCAGTGAGGCGTTGCTTCTTAATGTGGTGGCTCACCCACGGCTCCCACCGATGCGGTAACTGGGAATGGTAAGTGCTTCGCACTGGGGAACAGGCAGCCAAACGTCCTCAATAGCACGGTCTCCGCGGAGGAGCGCACCGGTGACGTTTGGACGGAGAGACAGGAGGTGACGCGCACAGGCATCGCTCCTGCCGTGCTGTCAGTACAGCCGCGTACCACGCTGCCAGCTCGGCGTCTGGCTCCGGATCCTTCTCTAGTTTGCGTTGCCCCTGGTAAAGCCTCAGTTGTGTTACCGGTGCAGAGGTGGAGTGGAGCGTGCTTTCAGAGTGGTGGTAGCGGGGAAGATCGCTGTCAAGGAAAAGCAGCAAAGTAGACCTTGCCATTTTGCCTGAAAAAACAGCTGCAGTTTTACAGAAGGCCGCGTATTAACTGACTGTTGACAGTTAAAAGGATGACATTTTAAAAACAATAAGTCCTTATATGTGTGGTTATTAATAGTCTAAAATATGAGAATTACAGGAAATAAAACTAAAGAAATAAAAAGAAATCTGAATCTTCCCCCTCACGTGTTTCCTTCCGCTTTTTTTCCTCTCCTCTCTCCCCGTACTCCCTCCCTCTTTATTTGCATGGAGGCTTGCATCAGTGGAACTAGATATATTTTCATGTAATACTACAATATTTAGGTAGTTGATACTAAAAGGGAGTATTTGGGGACAAGAAGATCATGTTTTTTCTTGTCCTTTAATCGTGGCTGTTAAGGGTGAGCCATGGATCACTAATGTCTGGAGCTGCCTGGAAATCTGCCTATTTGGTTTCTTTTGCTGTTCTTTGGATGTGTGAGTGAGGGGGTGTGTGTTATGTTTTGGAGAATGTGTCTCTTCCTAAGAGAGGAGAACATCCCAGGAATCATGACAAAATTTTCCTTTGTTTTTGTTTGGTTTTGTTTTAAGTCCAGTTAAATGCTAGACTTCGATTTCACAACTTAGTATGCTGGCACAAGCGTGCCTCAAGGGGAACCATGCTGGGGTGGGTGCCCTCAGGACCAAAAGCCTAGCACGTTAGCACACCGTTCTCCTCTAATTCTTGTTTATGAAGATTTTTTTCCTTTCTTGGAGGAAAAAAGCATGGAAGTAATAGGCAGCTTACAATTTCATTCCGCTACCTGCTGTTTGCGTTTATAGGGCAAAAAAGATAAGGCGAAATGACAGTGGTCTGATTCTTTTTGGCTGCATCAGAGCTCCAGGTGTTCCCCGTAACCAGTATGCCAAAAGGTCTTGCTATCATTAGCTAACAAGGACTTTTTATAAATATTTTTCGCTGTCTTAAGGATATGACAATAAATGAAAATTGAACCATGGCAAAGGAATAATACTTCGTCGTTGCTAGTATCATGGGCTCATCTTAGGAGGTTTTTTGTGTTTTTCGTGTCTCTCTGTGAGATAACGCTAGTGAAAACTAGTGAAGTGCAAGTGCTGACGATACAGCTGCTTTTAGACAGTTTGGCAGGAAACACTATTTCCTGTTCTGTTTGATGTTCTGTTGTCTTTCTCATAAATATTAACCCATCTGGGGCTTCAGCATTTGTTGCTACACTGGGATGAATAATGTCAGTAACAGTCAAATTTAAATATCTTTGCTTTAAATAGATTGAGTGGATTCTCGTTTTAAAAAAAAAAAAATCCCATTAATTCTTTTGGTTGCAGTGGAATGTCTTCAGATTTCTGTCTGCATAGTCGAGTTGGAAAGTGGGATTAAGATTTACCTTTTAAGTATGGACTCATACTGGTGTGCTTTGATCTTCTGGATGAGGATTAGAGCTTCCAGAAGTCATGTGTCATAGGCAGATGCTGGGTTCCTCAGCACTCCGAAGTCAAATCACAATGGTAGTGCCATTTGAGGATCTGCTTCTCAGATCACCAGATAAGTCTACATGTGGAGTAGGATCCATCTTCTCTGTGGTTTTCCTGAGATTAATTGTTCCCTTGCCTCTTGAAACCCCAAGTAACTGCTGTCCACAGTCCAGGGGTAGCAGCAATACCAAGATAGAGGTGAACTTCCGTTAACCTTTCACCATGCCTGTTTTTCCTGGC
>NW_010549321.1:31277-54750 GCF_000687285.1 Phaethon lepturus | reverse complement strand
TCAGCAGGATGTCTTTACTTAGAGTAGTACCGCCTTCCAGGATGTAGCAGTCTTCCACGGCTGACATTCAAGCTTGTGTTTTTTTCAAATCAGGTGCAGATGTGTGAGATCTGAAAGCCAGAGGGTGCAGCTTCAGAGTGGTGAGATCTACTGAGAAGCTTGCACTGGGTGGAGGACACATTCTCTTGGTGTCTCGCGTGAAATGCTGTGGCTTCCATCTCCCAGTACTTACGTATGCCAGACATCTGCCCTGGCTCTCTCCTCAGTAAATCGCCAACCTGATCTTTTGTGAAGGGTGGTCATGTTGAACTAGCTTTACTACATCAAGAGTGAGACACTGAGAGTGAGTAATTGTAACCAACCCCACCCTTATGCCTGACAGTGTGTCTTTAGTTATGTGTGTAAATATACCTTTATTTAGATGTAACTGTTCCGAATTTGCTCAGCGGCTTGATAAAAGTGTAAATGACAGCAAGGTGAGAGCTCTTCTGTTGGCTGCAACTCTGTGTTACCATGAAATCATTGTAATACATATAAAGTGATAAATGATCGTTAACTTCTGGCTTGGATGTAATTAGAGCACTAATTATATACTGGGGTAAACTGCAGCGGAAATGAACAGTTGCTGTATCTGTATCTTAATTTCTATCAAAATTTTAAGAGAAAGTTGAGAATATTTTTCCTTGGTATGAAAAAGGGGCATGTTTAAAGGAAATCTGTATGTATCGTAATATATTCACATGGATATTGCGTGTTCTAATCAAAGTTTTGGCAGCATAGACAAGCAGAGTGTTTACTTCCTTTAACTGTAAAGATAGTTTTATTGATTTTTTTTTTTAAGTTCCAGTGCATAGTCTGTAACATTTAAGTTATGCATTTGCACTTTTGCAGCTGGAGTTAGTTAAGCACATAAGCCTGTTGAATGCTCAGCTGCCAGCAGAAGAATAAAGGGGTGGTCCAGGAAGTTGGTCATCTATTTAAAAAACTAATTGCATGTTCAGCACAATTAGAGAACTGATTATTGGTTCCCTAAATAAATCAATACGTTTGTAAGCGTAAATAATTACCATTTCTTGAAAAGCACTCTCTGGCTGCTTTGTTCTTTGTTTCCTACTTGGGTGGAGAAGTCCTGGAAGACTAGATGGAGAAGAGGTCAATGTTTGGGTACTACCTAAAATTATTAGGATCCCCTGGAGATGCATGTGAGATGTGTCATAATAAAATAGAGAATTACGTCACTTCTATTATATACTTGATCAAGTATTTCTTAGTAATGCTCTTGAAATAGTTCTACAAGAACAGGATTTTTAAAATAAAAATCAGGTAATTAAAAAAACCCAAACCAACATGATTAAGACTTTAATAATAAAACCAAATGTCTTGCAACCAGATATTTCAGTGAGCAAGAATGAAAACTCTTTGCACATATGTGTATTTAGATCATAGTTTCTACTCATATTTTAATCTCTTCTGGAGTTCAGTATTAATCTTTCAACACACATGTTACTAATAAAAATATTATTATTCTAAAGATTTTTGCCTGAAATACCAACCAGAAGACACGTATTTTTAGAGACTGTGTTACAGCTTAACAAATATAGACCAAACAACTTCTAGTTGGGCTGGTTTTGCTAATTTTGTATTTAGTTGAATAAAGAGCGTTGTGGATGTGAATGTTAATTAATACCAGCAATGCAGGTTCGTTAGTTTTGGGTTTTGTACGGTTTTATTCTCTTCTAGAGTTCAAGTAAAAGAAAGGGAGTGAAACCCTGACAAGAGACATGAAATGAAAAACACATGTTGCAGAGAAAAGCTGTCCAGGGGACAGAACACCACAGTGTCGCTCATTAGACGCTAAAATAGCTGTTACTCAGTTTGATACCACGAGCACGTTCTTGTGCTGTGAAAAAAGCAAAGCAGGATCATTTCTAAGAAGTGCAGGGTGCATTTTGTTTTTTCCTTTCTGTGGTGGTAAGGGAAAAACTGTGTTTTTTCAGGCTTTTCCTTAGGTGGGGCATGAGAGGGAGCAGAGGAGCTGTGTTTGAGTTGCTCCAGGTGTAGCCCTTTGAAAGGGCTAAGGTATTCCACCGAGGACTGTTGGTCTGAGGGACCATGTACTTTTTGCATGCCATTGGTGGGTGGTCTCACTGCTGCATTGTGCAGCTTGGACTTTCTGGCTACTGTAAAAGGAGGGGCAATACAAGACTCCCTTAAGTTCTAGATCTCCTAACAAGCCCCCATTGCAATCAAGAGGGTAACTTCTGTTGTATGATAGTAGCTGGCACTACATACCCACAGATCCCTTTTCTCTGAAATTACTTCTCTTGCAGAGACTGATGTTATGCCAGTAGGATTCTGTGTAGGTGGATTTCTGTGTAGAAATTCATGATTTGCCCCATGCGCTTTAGCCCTAGAAATATCATGGTTAGGACATACGTGACATGGTCAAAAGGGAAAAGGCTGCTTGGTTTGCTCCCCCTGAGGCCATCAGGTTTCGTCTGGGGATTTTTTTTTGAGCAGCATTTAAAAAATAAACACACACAAAACCCAAGACCCTTCCTTAATATTTACAGCCTGAAAAACTTACAGAGAGACCCAATTCTTCTCTTTGTTTTGGGAAAAACTGCCATTGGAATCTTGGCACTGATAAGAAAAAAGGATCCGAAGCCACATTATTATACTGCTAGTGGAAGTAATCCATATTCTTCTTGTGGGATCTCTCCTGTCAGATAAAAGGATACATCTGCAGCTGCACTGTTTTGGGGAGTAGGATGATGGGACATCAGCACCTGAGACAACACATTTTTGCTGCCACTGTATGTACAAATTTTACTTTGCATTTCCTTTCCTACTTTATTCACTTTTTGTGCCTCATTTTCTATTTTCCAGCTGTAGAAGCTTATGCTCGGAAATTGAATGGGATTGTTCCTTGCTCCTGGCTGAACTCTGTGCATTTGGAGCCTGCCTCAAAGTGAAATTGCCTTGAAATAATAAGCAGGGATTATACAGCTGACTTGGAGTTGAAAGAAGCCTGATTGGGAGCCTCTTTTGCTCCTTTTTATGTTCGGTTAGAAATAGAACCTTCTACAAAGTAAAATCGTATGGCCTAAATAGTCAGTTTATAGCCTCTTGTTCTTGTCTTTGTGTTAGCCTTTGGCTTGAGTAGCTCTTCCGCTTCAGTTGTGTGTGGGGCTCTCCTAGGCAGGGCAGAAATTCAGCCTCTGGTTTGCTAGCCTGAATAAACTGTCTTCTTACACAGTCATGAAATAACTTTGTTTGGAAGAAACTTCTGGAGGTTGTAGAGTCCAGCTCCCCACTCAAAGCAAGTCCAACTAAATCAGGTTACTCAGGCCCTTGTCCAGTCTATTGTTGAGACTCTTCAAGGATGGAGATACCACAGTCTCTAGGATGTCCTGTTCCAGTGTTTGACCACCCTCGTGGTGGAAAAACCTTTTTTATTATAATTAATTTAAATTTCCCTTTTTGCAACTTCTGTCTGTTGTGTCTCATCCCCTGCCAGTGTGTCTCCAAGAAGAGTCTAGGTCTGTCTTTTCTGTACCCTACCACTGGGTAATTGAAGATGGCAGCAAGATTTCCCATCAGCCTTCATTTCTTAAGGGTGGACAAACCTATTTCTCTCAGCCTTTCCTCATTGTGTCCTCCAGCCCCAGTTTGTCTTGGTGACCTTCCACAGGGCTCAATCCAGTGTGTCAGGTTTTGTACTGGGTATTTGAGAACTAGGCACATCAAACCTGGTACCCTTCAGCACATTGACTCCCTGGTCATGTTGGCAGGCTTTTTCTGCAACTGGTTCATCCTTCAGGGTGGACAGAGCTATACATGTACTCTCAGTGATGTCTCCCCATGGTATTCATGTCATTACTATTAAATATAGTAGTATAAGTACTTCCTTTGCTAGAGATGCCTTGCATTATGTCCAGGACTATGTTGAAGTCTGTTGGTGCTGGTGCTGGATTGGTAGTTGATTAACATCCTGGCACTGGCCACTGCCTCCAGCTTTTCCCCCTTTCCTATCATTTTCAGCTGCAGAACTCCCAGCTTGCAGTAGAAATTGTTATCTTCAAGGCATTTGATGTTTTGAATTAAAAATTTAATAAATTAACCTGGAATGCTTTAGGCAGCTAAACTTCTGGCTCGCTGAGACAGTCCATTTTTCTTGTGAGGGAGTTTGGAAAGTGGTTTCTTGGCTTGAAAATCCAAAAGCTTCCTGTGAATGCTCTGTGCAGAGCCAGGTGAGAATTGCTGCTGATGCCTATCACACGTGTAGTCTAACTCAGAGGCAGGAGATGTTGGCTACTGCTCTCGTCCTGTCAGTCTGGCTTCTGAGAGAAAGAGAAAGAAGGGAGAGAGAGGAAGGATACCAACACTGGGAGGCAGGAGATGACCCAATTTAACCTACCTGGCCTGACTCTGTATGCAGGAAAAAAGAGGGGGGTTTTGGTTTTAATGCAGACGAATAAAAAAAGTGCTTGGCTCCCAGGTGCTTATTCTAAAGGGTGACATACTAACATATGGGAGACTGGAAGGCTGTGACCTTGGTGGAGATGCCATCTCTGCATGAGACGCAGTGATGTGCTGGGGAAGAAGTTATTGCAATCCCTGGTGGAGACTGAGACCGCAGGTCTGCAGAGCTGGTGAAATTCTGTGTGTGCAGACCTCAGGGTCCTAGTGAAGGAGAGTAGAGCAAACTCTTGTGTGCTCTTCATCTTGTTGGTGGCCATTCCTTGACATATGCCATGCAATCTGCCATTGACTGACACACTCAAGTTCCCTAAATATTTTTAGCCTGTGTTCATTTGCATTTAATAGAGTCCTGCTTCTCTAGCTTATCTGGCAGGGCCTGTGTTTGTACCTGTCTTGTGTAAGCAGTTAGGATCTGTGTATGAAGCCTGACTCATTCATATAGTATCCAATTTCACTCTTCCTTGATGGTAAATAGTTAATGTTTTTCTCTGTTAAGTATTATGAGAAACATTAAAACAAAGAGTTCATTTATCTCATTTAAATTCCTACCTCAAATTTTGAGCCATGTACGTTTTTTCCTACTGAAGTGAGTTGTTTGAAAAGTAAAGCAGTGTATGAGTAGATAGGAGCATGCCAAGAGATACCTTCCCTTGCAAGCTCTCTCCTGAGCTGAAAGACAGAGATGGTCTTTTCAAAGAGCTAGAGGCTGAAAGCATTCTGGGTGTGGAGCAGCTCTGGTTTTTTGTCAGCTGTTCTTAGCTGGGTTGTGAGTAGAAGGATGTCATTGGCTTGGACTGAAGGCAAACTGGAATAAGAAATGCATTTTCTAACAAGATACCACTGTGCTAAAATTCTGCTTTACTGCAGATTTGGGTGGCTTCTTTTTGAAGATAAATCTGGTCTCTCTGTATTTGTTCTTGCTTTGTATTTCTAAGCCTGTATTTGAACAGAGATGCTAATTTTGGATTGTGGCAAGCTGTGGCTGTTACAGAAATACAGACTAGGTTGCACATCTTGAAGATGAGATGTCAGCAGTACAGGCTTCTATGGCTCTTGTCCATAGTTTGTTTATGTCAGTGAGAGTTTTCCCAGTGTTTTGGTAGGCTTTTGATCACATTTTAAAGGAGAAAGAGTAGTTCAATCATTGAAGCACTGTGCTATTCAACCCGTATTCAGGCCATGTAACACAGAGAATGTTGTACAAATGGCACCTCATCCAACCACATGTGATTCTCCAAACCTCGTCAGTCAGCAGCTGGTGCCTGACTTCTCTTAGAGCCATGCAGTGTGCCGTCGGGAGACTCCCTGGTCTCCGGAGTTCCTTGTGTCCCTTCCCAGTATTTCCATAAGCGGCAGGGCTCATGCCAGGGCAGCTGCATTTGCTCTTGTGTGGGAATGGTGGCTTTCCATGTAGCTGGGTGTGTTTCATTCTTAAAAATTCATTTGTGAAACATCTAGACAAAGGTCGTTGGAGTTTTTGCATGTCATGGAAATCTTGAACCCTGGCAAGGTAACGGACCAGTTGTGCTCTGTTAGAGCTGTAAGATCTGCCACAAAAAATAACATGTTAGAGTGAGAACAAGCTACTGTGGTATTTTTATTTTCTCTATGCCAGTTTTAGTTTTCAGACTCTCACCCACTGGGTTAGTGAAATGGAAGTCTTCAGCAAACAGGATCAAGTGTTGGTAATGCTGTTTGAGGGGTTGTGTGCAAGTCAAATGTGGATCTTTTTGAAATAAGGTAAAAAAATTGCTGCCAGTTCTTTTTAGGAACCAATGGGATAGTGTCTGTGGTTTTTTCCTGCTGTGGCTCATTTGTACAATCTTCGCTTCAAAAGCGTGAGCCCAGCCTTTGTCGTAACTTCTGGTGAAAATTCTTTCCAGAGTTTATCTTAACGTGTGTTTTTATTTAACTCCATGCCAGAGAAAGGATGAATTTTGGTAGCTCCAACTAAATGTCCTCCAATTTTATGGGATAATAGAAGTTTTAAAAAAAAAAAAACAACAAACAAACATTTGCGTTATAAGTTAAGTAGTTATTTTTCCTGGTATGAAGTTAAATATTTCTTTTTCCTGTTACATGTTTAACGAAACCACAACAATGCTTTTTGCTGCTCTTTAGAATATTTAGTGCTAGATCGAGAAACCACTGAAGTGCATTGAAATAAAAAGTTTTTCATCACTGCCCATAGAATACAGCGCTCCCATTTATTCTCAGGTCTTAATCTAAGACCTGAGAATAATCCCATTGACAGAGGCTGTAATTTTAGAAAACCACCTGTCAAAGTCAGAAATTACTTGAAAAATCAGCAGAGTGCTTCACCTGAATTGGAAATGGGAATGTGGCAATTGTTCGCATGCAAGTTATAATTTTTTTTCCATGTTTTGTATAAAGGTAATATTCTGAGAAACCCCTTTAGGGGTTGGAGTTCTAGAGAAATGGGTTCTAGCCCACCTTCTGTCTGTTGGAAACCCTTACTTCAGTCTTTTTTATCACTTTGTTTCTGTTTCCTTATCTGTAAATGGTTGCAATATGTTGATATTTTTAATGAACTGCTGTGGGATCTAACGGGGGGAAACCTCTGTATTTCGTTCAGGTACAGTGTGGTAGTAATTAAGAGTACTCCACACCACTTCTGCATAATACTTTTTACCGGACAGCAACGTGAAAGAGGTGAAAAAGCAATACTGAGAAGAGAAAGGTGGCATTAGCACATGCGGTCCAGATAGCCTGTTTCTGTGGTTATCAGACTTCCCCCCACCCCGTGTCTGTACGTCATGTGACGGTTTCTGTTTTCAGCGGGTAAAGTCAAGAAATGTCAGAGTTGTAAGAGTAAGTTTTGCAGCATGAGCTCCCATGTGCTTGCTGGTTGTCCGTCAGCCCCATGGCTGCTGTTGGGCA
Organism: Phaethon lepturus; assembly: GCF_000687285.1. Classification (NCBI taxonomy): domain Eukaryota; kingdom Metazoa; phylum Chordata; class Aves; order Phaethontiformes; family Phaethontidae; genus Phaethon; species Phaethon lepturus. The sequence continues at coordinate 47,364 of NW_010549321.1, read as the reverse complement.
GCCCTCGCTGGGCTCCCCGTTCCGGGTGCGCGTCCCCCACTGAGCAGCCCGCGGTTCGGGTAGCACCCTGCCATGTAGTTTGCCCAAGAGTGCTTAAAGCAGACACAAGTTCTCATAGCCTGCCCCATCTTTCTGTGCCACATGCAGCACTGTGCTGCTTAGGAAACCTTTAGGTGGTCACTCCACCCGCCCCCCAAGGTAAGGCTGTGCATAACTTGTCATACAATTCAAACCATGCAGTAATTCAAAAGCTTAGATGGGAACAGCAATCCTAATCCTGCAGCCCTTCCTTTGGGCTGTCTCCTAGCTATGGTGGAGAACATGTGATTAATTTTTAAAGGTTTCAGATAGTGCAGCTACTTTTTTTTTTTTTTTTTAATGTAAAGAGAAGATTTTATAAACACAGTCATTTAATCTGTTACCTGTCATACCCCCCGAGGAGAGCCAAGTCTGGTGATGAATTTGTCTTTCGTGTACTACTCCCTAGAGGGTGCCCTACCCTTACTTTCTGCAGTCCTGCTTGCTCTGTAGCCAGCGGCATTGCAGCGGTTTTGTGGCAGCCCTGGGGACGTATCTCCTGAGCGTTGCACTAGTGTAAGCATTGCTTGCTGCTGCCAGCTGCGACGATGAGAAATGAGCTGGCTGAATCATTTAAGCCCCACTCGTATAGTTCTAACAGTATACTAATTGGGGAGTTTGCACTAACCGTAACTCAGTACGGTTAAGAACTGTTGGTGTTGGTCAATGATAGCTTCGTGAGAAGGAATACAATTTTGCAGATGAAAAAGGCGGGTGTCATTCAGGAACTGTACTGACCAGTAGCTGCAGTAAATGCCTGCTTAGGCCACTAAGGAGCAGCTGGTAGAAACTAAAGAAATACAAAGCCTGTGTACTTCTGACTCTCTTAGTGACCTTTGGCAAGACCCTTGGTCCTGCTCTGCTGTTTGAGACCGCAGTGTTTCTGATATTTAACTGTTTTGAAGCAAAACTTTGAAATACAGTTCATAAATGTTTTTTAAATGACTGTAAGATGGTATGTTACCAGTGGAAGGTATGGATGCTGTTTATGGCTTTTAGCAACCGTGAGTGCATAAGCTTTCTTTGAAATAAGTGCGTGCTCACTGTGTGCACTGTGAAGCTTTTTTTTTTTCCTCCTCAAATCGTATGATAGCAGTGGTTCAGCCTAGCACTGCACAGCCTCCTGTAGGCCACTGGGCTGGATGTGAAAGCTTTGGGACATACCTCTGTTGGAAGAAAAGACGAGGCAGCTCCTGAAGATGGTTTTTCAGCCCCCTAGAGCTGTTGACAGCAGCCTGTCAGCAGACAGAAAACAGGAGGTGGTGTTGGAAATGCTGCCTCTGTGGCAATGAGATGCCACTATAACATGGTATCCACCGTCTTGCCTTAAAGGACACAGTCATTAGAAAAAGTGCACTGAAAGATCCGAGTTTATACTATTCCTCAGGCATAAAACATGCAAGGAAAGGAGGCACATTAATGAGGGTTTCTGTCATCAAGCAGACTTCCATGAAGACATACTTCACCTGTCTGGTCCGGGTCTCAGTGCTGATTCCTTGGGAGCTGATTAGGATTCCACTGTTAGTTTTGAAGTAGCAGAGCATGAAGAGAGACTTTCAACTTGGGTACAGTTTTGTCCCCTCTGCTTTCCTTGCAAACGCCTCCAAGCCTTTATGAAAACAAATACTGGAGACAAGGGCCTTTGTCTCTGAGGAAAATTCCTTTTGCTAAGAAGATCATGTCTGTCAGCTCTTTTTGTTTTGGAAGGCTGATGCGAGTGATGAGTTATAAACTGCTGAGAGACGACACAGTAGCTCACCAAAATGTGAGTGTTCCTCATCTGCATCAAGGTAGAGACTGTAATTTTGTTCTATCTTGCTTCAAATGTTTTTGTGCTACTTGTATAGGCTAGACCTTTACGGAGGTTTTACTGTAACTGTGGGTCTATGTGTGGAGCTGTGAGCGACAGCCACTGGTCCTGTTGCTTATGTGTTGTTGGGAGCTGCTCATCATCTGCACCAGGATGATCTATGTGGAGTAGTAACTCATGTAGGATAGCCCTGAAAAACTGAAAGACCCACTATACTCTTCCCAAGAGAACAGTTCATGCTTTAAAATGGTCGGGGCTTGCAGGGGAGTCTGATTCCAGAAGAGCTCAGCCGAGTGCTGTGTGTGTCTGTGTGCACCGTACATTGCCCAGAGTAGAACCATCCCAAGCTATCTCTACTTGAGCTATATGAGGTAAATAGGTCACCTGGCAAATTTTTGCACTATCTCTGGTGAAGGAGCGGACATTGTTTTGCCAGTTTATTATCACTTCGAGTTTGGGTAACTGGTCCTGTGAGTTGGCTTCAGAGCACCAAGTTGGTCTCTGTGACAGTAGCTTTGTTTACACCAGCAAGTGCCTTGCTCAGCTGGATACTCTGGGCATCCTTTGGTAAGTCATAATGGTGGCATGAGCATTATCATCTGTAACAACACTGTGTTGTTTGTACTGTTACGGTGTCTTTAGTTCCTGGTAACAGCTTGGGGCTTTTGTGGGCCAGACTGCACAGACTGTTACAAGCATTATCAGAGATGTTCCTGTTTTTGTGGATGGCTCCTGCAGTCACCTGTCAGTGCTGCTTTAGGACCTTCACACTTCAAGAGTTTCTCAGTAACTTCTCAATGCACGTCATACAAACATATCTTGGAGAGGAGGCCGCCTTTTCTGGAGCTTAAAAAAATATATATAAAAAATTGTGCATGCCATCTTGACAGCTGAGCAGGTGTAGGCAAAGGGTTCTTCTAACCTGCAGCTTGAGGAGAATGCAGCCTCCTCTGGGGTTGGAAGGAAGGATCAGTGTCTCATTTGGAAGTCATCCTCTCACTAAAGGATCTCCTCTGAGAGCTTCCTTTCTGTCTTGTTTAAAGCCCTCATCTGAAGACCAGCATACCGATAGGTTCTGTCCTGTTTATTCAGATGGCATGAATCCAAATGACACAAAGAGAAAGGAAAATTAATGGAATAAAGAAAGCTTGTGGGAAGGAAACATGAACTTTGTGTGGTGTGCTAAAGAGGTATCAAATAGGAGTGTTAGAAAATGTTTGGTAGCATCTTTAGAAAGTCTTGCAGCCTGCAGAAACAGAAATGCGGGAATATTGCAGAAGAGGAATAACCCAGTGCTTGGAAGATGAGGGGTTTACTCTTTGCTGCAGACCTCCTGCCAGAGACAGTTTACCTCTTTAGCACCTTCGCTGCCCATTTGCAGAGCTGGCATCTCTTTCATGAGGAAGCTGAGGCTGGATGACGACAGATAGCTGTTAGCTGGAGGATCCACGTGCCTTTGAACTCTGCTTTCTTATCGCAGACTTTATAAGACGTGGCAAGTGTGACCCAATTCTGCTCTTGCACGGCTTTGTTACTGCGCAGACCCAGCCCTTGGAGGTGCCAGGGACTGGGTCACTGAAGTCATCCGGGTTAAAACAACTGTCTTGCCTCTCCCGTTTTATTTTTTTTTCCATTGGGCTACCCTTAGTGGTCTGCTTGCCAGCCTGTTCGTGTAAACCATCATCCTGGTGTTACATGGCTACTTGGCATAGCTGAAATGAGCGGTGGTTAAAAATGGAGTGAGAGTGGGCAGCGGATGTTTTCCTGTGTGGCTATTCCTTAGCCTGGCATTGTTGCCAAAGTCTTTGTAATGGGGAGTGGAGTTGCTTGCACAAAGGAGTATTTTGCTTCCCAGGGGGTTTCGCTAAATTCAGCTTCTGGATTAAAGTGCTAATTAACACAAAATAGTGCTTGATGCTTCACTGTAAGAGTGAGTAACGCTGTTGATAGTTGTGTGTAAGCATAATGTATGCTAATGAGACCCCTACCTTTGCAAAACAAAGCTGTTGATACTGTGTCTGTGTCCAGGCATTTTTCTGGGCTGGGAGTTTTCCTTTCCAATGATAACTCATTTTTTTTGTGAGATTTGCTTAGAACAGAAGGGTTTTTTTAACTCTTCAGTGGTTTCTTTTCCCCTGTGCATGAGCCGTTTTTTCAGTTCTTGAATTTTGATCAAGGCCTGCAGGCTACTTTTAGCTGGCTTTGGCTTGTTAGTTTACTTGGTTTTGGACTAAGTGTCATTTTTGTCTCATAAGAGGTGAAATGCCAAGGTGATGTCATTCCTACTTACAGTTGTTTGTGGATTAAACTATTTTTAGATATAATGAAGTTATTTGGGACGCTGGCAGAGAATAGTTTGATCCAGACCACTGAAATGGATGGGACTCTTCACTGAGAGCGAAGCGAAGCTTTGGGTCAAGCCCTAGGGTGCTATTCCACGTATGTGTGCACGCACACGCGCGTGTGCAACAGTGTTGGGCTGTGCCATGGAAACCAAATTTCATGGAAATCCCTGCCGGCTCTCGCAACTGAACGCGGGTGAATAAAAGCAGATGCCGTACAGACAGACGGGAGACGCGTTAGCAGCCCCCGAGGTGGCAGAGCAGTTGCCCTAACAGCCAGCAGCAGACGTTACCCAGGCCCCTGTGGCTGCTGCTGGAATTCGAGTAGGAATGTAGGTCTCCCAGCTGCCAAGGGCATCTTTTGCGTGGCCAAGGTGTCAGTCGCAGTGCTGGAGCAGGCAGGGGACTGATGAAAACGAAGACAATAGCAGCTGCAGGCAGGATTGCTGATGTGGTGCAGAAATTTCCCAGCTGTGCCGCTGCGCTCTTGTAATCGCATTAGAAAAGTCAAACTAATAAGCAGGCTATGAGGCCGCCTTTGCAGGGTGTGCTTGTGGATAGGCAGGCACATCACGCAGGCGTGTGAAGTCATCGCTGTGCCCAGTGAGGTCAAGGGGGAAGAGCTGGGCAGGTGCATTGGCAGAGCTGTGGGTGAGTTTGTGCAGTGCCTGCCAGTGCTGCTGACTATTTTCTGTGTGCACTCAAAGCGGCTTACTCTAATGAAACAAAGGCAAGAAATAATGGCAATGAGTGTGTGGCTTTTAAAGCACGCATTTGGCTTTTCTGGCAAATGCTTTAATTAAAATGATGATGTCTTTTGCCAGATCACTGAGCAATTAAACCCTAATCAAGCCCAGAGGAAAGTATTTCCATGGAATGTTTTCAGTGCGATTCCTGATTGAGATTGTGAGGAGGAGTATTATTTACAAAGATCTCATTAACAGCCGTTGTAAGGTTGCTTATGCCCCCATGGGAATGCAGACAAAACTCTCATGGCCTTCATTAGAAATCAAAGCCTTTCAATGCAAGGTAAATACGGTTTTGGGTGCACATTCTAACATTATACATGTTAGCTTAAAAGCAGCCTCTCTGGAAACCCTGTTGGAAATTCTTAGTTTTCCCAATGTGTAAGAGAAATCCATTTTCTCTAGATATTTTTAGTGCTAACTTCCTCTCAAGTGCTATTATCTTACGCTCTCTACCATTAGCGCTTGCTGTGTTTCCAGGTCAGTCATGTGATTGCTGAGCATCCCTGCCTGCTTTTTGAATGACTTGTCAGGCAGGAGCCAGACAGGCAAGTTGTTACTGCTGACTGCCGGCAGCTGCTTCTCCCTGCCTGGATCCCCACTGCTGAGCACCGAAGCCATTCTTGGAAGGTCACTGGGGTTTGGTTCAGTGAGACCCCCCTTAGCAGAGACCCTTCTCCACACAAGCCTCCCATGTAGATGCGAAAACGTACTACTCTGCAGAAAGCATGCCTGTGTGGGAACACACAACTACACTACTGAAAGGCGTTTCAGAGCTACACGCTGCTGTTTCTCACTGAGCCATGGCTATTTTAATATGAGCTGGTCCATACTTCTGCCCTTTTTTTTTTTTACCACTTGTTACATTTACAACCCAAATGAGCTTGCTGTGCTTCAGAAAATTGCAAGAAGTGAAAAGATTACAGCCCAAATCCCTTGGTGAGCTTAAATATGTCTCTCTTTCTGTGGCAAAGCACCCTAAGGCAAAGTATTTTAAAAACAGCAGTGCTGATAATGAGAGCTAATAACTTTCCAGATGTTTGCTGGTTTGCTACATATGACTTTTTAAAAAAGGTATTTAAACTGATCTTGCCAGTTGTTGTGGGTGCCCCTGTGTGTGTTTAATGAACAGCTGGCTCTTTTGAACTAGGAATTTTAATACTTTCAGTTCCATGAAACTGGAATCAGAGGAGGCGGCCGATTGTACAACAGAGGGAGCGCATTTTCTTGTGTGAATGCAGAAGCAGAGCGGGAGGGAGAGAGAGAAAAGCATTGTAACATTGCGTGTGTTTCAGTTTCAGTGGATCAAATCTTTCCTCTATCTGCATCCAAGCTATTTGGTTGTGATCAGATGATCAGAGCTGAAGGAAGCGATTGGAGAGCGAGCTGGCTGCAGCTGCACTGTAGGCTGTTTTCAGGGACAAGGAGCCACTGTTTTTCAAACATAGCATAAACATAGAAGTTATTTTGTAGGCTTCAGGATGCAGATATGGGTTGTGCTGCCAGCATTGTTCTGCTCCAAGCCTTTCGTTCTGTGGTACAGAGGAACTGTCCACATATCTGCAGGCGACGACGACGAGAGGAGTTGTCACATGAAATTCTGCCGCTGGATAGTGATGATGAAATGAGCAGACCCAGGACTCTCATCATAATGGTATGGTATACTTTAATTGGCAGAGGTGACAGAATTATTACTACAGATGTTATGTGATTTTTTTTTTTTTCCCCCCCCTTTAACTGTGTAATTGTAGAGAAAGAACAGGCTATTTGCAACTGTAAGTTAGTTTGCTGGTAGATTTGCTGTCTCTGTTGTCAAACGGAGCTGAAATGTTACTTTATAGCTGAAGCTGTTAGCTACGCATAAGCTCTACATAAGTAAATGTTCTGCTATTTAATTGTTGATGGGTTTTGTTGCTATTTGCGAGATAAGCAGCACTGGAGCCAGTAGCGTGGTTATGTTTTATTTCAGACTTGGAATTCTAAACAGCAGACAGCTTAGGTACTAAGTCTTTTCATCATAAAAACAAAAACAAACTGAAAGGCCAAACAAAACAAAAACCTTTTACTTTCACCCAGGATGCAGTTGGAATCTGTATCGTTATATGCAAATAAACTCTCATATATCTTTGCTGCAGACTGTTTGCAGCAGTAAAATATTTGCTGGATCGCTGCTTTCTGGTGTAGTGAGTTGCCTCCATTCTTTAATGAAGGGGGGCTTGAAAGGCTCTCGGTCTTCAAGAGTCCTTTTCTTTCTGAATTAAATTGGATTATTTTTATTTTGTGTTGAGAATGTAATAAGCATTATATGTTTATTAGGAATAAGTGGCAGAGTTGTTCCTCATTGTAAATCACTGTTTCAGAATGAGGCATACGGCTACTGCTTAGCTACTGCTCTTCCCTGCCAAATACACGTATGGTGAGCATTTCCAGAACCCTGGAGTGGTTTGGGTCTGAGGTGGCTATGATTTGGTACTCTGTGGCTCTCACTTGACAAAAAAATTACCGAGACATCGCAAACAGTGATTTTGTCAGCTTGTCAGGGCACTCGTGTATATCACTTGAGTGGTAGAGATTGGTGGGGTTTTTTGTATATAAAGTATGTTATGTTGGAGTCCCAGGTGCATCCCCCTGATACCTCACTGTATCACACAAGGCAATAACTTAGTTGTAAGTGGGTGATGGTAACATTAGAGAATTTAATAACTGTCCTGAGGTCTAGCAGTGGTTTGAGTAGAGCATTGCTGCCCGTAGAGAGGTGTGTGGTGCAGTCATGGCAACTATAATAGCTAGGACCCAATCCAAGCCATGGTTTTTGTATCAGCTGAGGGTATTAGCCAGTGCATGGAGTGAGGCTATGGTCACAAGGAGGAAGGGGGTGAATTTCATCATCGTGAAGTTAATGTTTAAGATTCTTCTGCTTTAAAATCCAGTATCTATAAAAACCTCTTTTTTTTTTCTTTTTTCTTCCACTTAATGGTTAAATAAACAACCTCAACAGCATTTAAGCAAATAACTGTCTCCTTCCTGGTATTAGTTTCAAGCATAATAAAGTGAGAAGGGTCTGGAAGAAATCACAGCATGTGTGAGTATGGATCATCTGTGCAACTTGGTAGAAAAGGGTAGTCTTGGGTGTCATGGGAGCAAAGAATGTACCAACTACCCCATACCCAGATGCAGTTATCAGCAGCTTGAGTTGCAGTTCTTTGTGCAGTAAATCGTGGAAGAGTGGGGCTCGGAGAGCTGCAGCACAAAGGTCCCTGGGTTCTCAGAAGTGAGGCTTCACCACAGCATGGAGGGACCTGTGGAAGCTGTCCACCACCCTGCAGAGCTGAGGATACCCAAAGGAGAGGCACGCTCGTCAGATGGTCTGTTACCTGCTGCTGGATGTGGGCTTTCAGGGACACCCCCCCGCCACGCTCAGACACATCCACCCGTCATAGTAATGGGGGCCTCATGTTTTCTACAGCAACAATTAATGCACTGGTGTTTGTTCTGTCAAAAGGCTGCCCTTCCCTGGGGAAGCCAGGACACCTGTGGGATCATTTTCTACCCTTGGTCCCTTTGAGAAGAGGAGGATGAGGGGTTCAGCCATGTCATAAGGCTGATGCAGGTGCAGGCAGGCGCTTTGGAGGAAAGCTGCAGGGCAGGCGACGACTTGGGAAAACCGTCTTCCCTCACACATCTTCTTTTCTCTTCTGGATGTGTATTATTACTGTGCCTTTTCATTTAGAAGCAGTTAATTACATAACTAAAATAATTTGCTGTTGAACTTCACAGTTAGGCTTAGTAATGATGTGGAGACCTGGCGAGTTGAGAAGAAATCACTGCTTCAGAGCACTTCTGCGGCAGAAATGGGTGGTCCTGTTTCCACTAGAATTCATGTTACTTGAAAGAGCAGCATGATAAAGAGGGCTGGCGGCTACTGGACCTTAATAACACATGTGTTATGGTTCTAACAGATTATGGTTTTTCCCCCTTGGTCTGTGTCATAAATCCAGAAGTTTATGTCTGGATAATACAGTAGAGGCAGCTACGTAGACAAGCAAAAGTGTTCAGTTCACAATGTCATTATGCACATTGTGCAGATGCCAGGAGCTAAACTGAGCCCAGTGAGGTTACTGAGTTTTCATGTCTGAGGGCAGTGAGTGATTGGGGTGCCCAAAGAAGAGAGGCAAGGAAATCCCAAAATGCAGAATACCTGAAATATGCTGACATGCCTGGGTGTGATCACCAGAGGCTGTGGGCTCCTGTCAGCTAAGATCTGGCATTTTATCTTTTCATGCCTTCAGATGAAATGGTCCTCCTCTTTGTAGTTTGTGTGCCACTGGCTATATGCTCCCTACTGAGAGGCTTAGTATTTGGTACTGATTTCGGTAGGCTTTCTTTTTGAATGGCTTTTTTAAGTCCCCAGGCTCTGCTGTGTGTTCTTGCAAGTTTGCCTCTCCTGTGTGAAGAAAAAGTAAAATCTCAGTGTTGCCCTTGATAGGGAAAGCAATTCTGAGGCAACAGAACAGCAGCCTACCCTAAAATAGTTGCAGTAAGTATACAGCTCTATAGATGTGCTTCATTTTCCGTTGCTAATCCCTGGAGGGGAACATCTTTGTAGGATGTTCTTCTCGGAATTGTGCCTTTGCCAGTGGCACTCCAAGCGGGAGGTGTTGTGGGTGTGCTCCTTGAGAAAAGAAAGGGAGAAGCCATGAGTACAACCTCCAGCTATTGCTTAACGGCCACCAGCTAATCACTGTATGAAACTTTTAGGCGTCACAGCAGGTATTTCTAGTGTGCTAGTCCTTGCAGAAAGTGAGGATTGATGTCTTTATTCACAAAAATTTTTTTCCCTCTTCAGTTTGTTAGTTTAGAAATATGTTTTTATCCTTGGGCAAGACAGATTAATAATCAGTGTTAGATCTTGGCTGGATCCACTGAGCAAGGAGAGTTGTCAGAAAGACAAAACTGGAAATTCTTTGTGTATGACTGTTGCGTGTCATCTTCTCTTGGACACAATCCTGGGAGTTGCCAGAGACGTGGAAAATAAGTATCCAAACAACCTCTAACTAGAGGTACAAGTTGAATTAATATGTTCAGTGACTCTGCATTTAATAGACCATCCTGTTGTTTTCTGTACCTTTAAGACTATGTCTGTAAGAGCTGGTTTTCAAAATAGGTCCCTGAGATGGCGAGGTTTGAAATACTAAAAAACTAGGTAGAGTGAATGCAAATAAGAGTACATGCTGTTTCTGCAAGAAAAAGGAGAAGAGGAAGATGGCTGAAGGAAGGAAATTTAGGATGCGGGGTTATGTGGAACTGTTTTGTGTTTGGAGTGGAGGCACTAATGTTTAGGGTGATGCTTTGTGTTTGGAACTTGGACTTGAAAAGAAGTTGAGCTTTACCTAGTAGGTCGTTCGTTGTTTTTTGATGTGATTTATTATGAACTGTGGCAGCTGAGATTTGTGTGGAAAATAAGAGCGAAGCATGATGTTTAAGGATATGATCTTCCTCTCCACCCTCCCGCCCTTGGTAACCAGCTACACAAAAAAACAGAGTAAAATGTTTTGCATTTTGAATAAAATAATGTAACTTGAACTGATGTGTTAGCTCGAACACAGCCAACAGCAAGGTGACAATACTACTCTCTCTATTCAGTTTTTTGTCTCTGAAAAGAGACAGCTTGCAGAGATTTTCTCTACTCTTTCCAGTTACAGAAGTAGTAAGAGAACTTCCCCTGTTGCAGGATGCTCTGCTCTGGCATACAGCTGGGTCTGGGGTGCTGCCGGAGCTGCTTCTCAGGTCACGTAGTTTGTAAACAGAGTTTTAGTCTTCTAAAAGCAGTAGAAACAATAAAAGCATGGCTTTGAGAATTTTTCCTCATGTAGTACTAAAGTTTACCTCCAGAATTGTGTTCCTTAAGTTTTGTTGCAGGATATGTGTTATTATGTTTCTAGTTGAAATAATTCAGTGCACTCATTTCCTCATTTGTATGCATTTACCTACTGATAATTTGTACCATATGCATACCAAGTGCTATCAATAGATGGCAACTCTTAAGAATTGCAAGATGTCTGACTCATGACTGGTTTTGTAGATGGGAATGTGTCTTTTTCCACTGAGCAAATCTTCTCCATCTGACTTTAGTACTCTAAGCAGTAACTTTTATATTTCTTTTACTTCTTGTTTGTGTTGCAGCAACATGTGTAGTATGACAGTATGTGGTATGACATGATTATGCATCTGTTAACCAAAGTCTTATGACAGCTTATGAAGAGTGTGGACTAAAAAAAATGAAGTGATGAAAACATCCTCCTACATAAGAGGAATTTATTACCTTCTTTTTATCAAAAAGAAAAAAAAAAAGAGAGAGAAGCAAGCGATTTATTTGTAAGCAAGAAATACCTGAAAGAGTAGGTTATAAATTAAAGGAATTTATAATTAAATTATATTTAATTATAGGGCACAGGAATTAAAGGGCACAGGAAAGTCTCTATAAGTAACAGTCCTTGGCAGTGCTTTGGGAAGGCTTTTGTTGACTGCATAAAATCACAAAATCACAATTTAAAAGATACGTGTTCAAAATGCTTCTTGGGAGAGAAGAAGGTTGACCTATGGAAAGGCAAAGCCACTTGCTTAAAACCAAGAAGACAAAGAGAAACACACACACGAGGGAAAAAACCAAAACACGCTTCAGGTTTTTCAGGCTTTGGCCATCTGCAGTCACACTGCTTTGTGTAATAAGCACATTTATAAACAAATCTATGCACACATATGCTTGATTTGTCGCAGTTTTGTCTGCGATGCTCTGTCTGCAGTTCTGCTTGGCTCTAGCTCTGAGGGGCTGTAGCAAATGCCAGCCTTCCATGTCTCCCTTGATTGTTCTGCTCTTTGGATCTTTCTTCAGAGGAAGGTAGGATTGTTAAGAAAAAAAATACCAATGATCTGACTGGTCTGGGATTTTGGAATCGGGTGAACTATGGTTGTAGGAGCCTTGAGCTATTTACATGGTATGGTGACCTCATACACCAAATCAGCCATGAGTGCAGATCTTGCATTTATGTTTGCCTGCTTTCCTGTGTTTATCAGAGTATTAAATATTTGAATAAGTTATAAAGAAAAAATAAACTTTCAATAAGGAGATTAACATAGCTTTAAATGCCAAGTGCTAGGCACAGGATGAACCATCTAAAACAACCCCCATAATATCTTTGAAGTTCTGGAGACTTCCAAGAAAATGCTTTGAAATTTATTTCATACAGAACTCAGTAGAGGTATTTTGTTTCGTGTTGTCAGTAGACAATGTAATGTTGGACAGAAATAGAAACCATTTTTTATGTATATATACATAAGTACATGTATTTATGACCAGCAGCCTCCAGGTCTATTTTCAGAGACATTCTCTGTTTGGTTTTATGTGCATCTTGGGCTGCACAAGTAGTTCCAGACTCATAACTCAGTTCAAATCATTTGGTCTTTTGCCTCCCACAGCAAAGAGGTAATGGGATGTGTGGCTGCTCCTGGCACTGTGCTGACCAGGCTCTGTGGTGGGTTAGGTTGACGGTTAATATCTACAGAAATGGATGGAAGCAGCGATACTGCCCGCCACTGTATCTTGGCTGAGAAGGGGTGCTGTCCCACGCTGCTCAAGCCCCATTACAGGAGCACGTCTCCATTAGCGGTATCGCCGTCCACGGCTGGCAGACGGGTTGGGGCAGTGCCTGCAGTACGTATGAGCCAGAAGGATGCAGAAATCCACCTGCAGTGCTTCGTGCGTGCCCTCAGCGCGTCTCAGGTGCTTGCACCGCATTACCAGCGAGCGCATGTGCGGGCATCCGCAGCTGGAGCACCGCCCTGCGCCACACGCAGCAGCTGGAGAGCCTGCGGCCGGGACGGTGAGCGGCGGTGTGGTGGCAGCAGCACTTGTTCTCTTAACGTGTGTACGCTGTCCTTGGCCCAGGCTCTGGTAGACTGGTTCTCTTCTGCTGAGCGTGGAGAGCGGCAGCTGGCTCAGGGAGCATACAAAGCAATAGTACATTAAACTCATGCTTCCAGAAAACAGTAGTAGTGCCAGTCCTCAGCCCTTTCCTCTCACTGGCATTAACTCACCGCTGGCTGCAGCACTGAGAGCCAGGCTGGGCTTTATTTTTTGTGCTTTTGTAGGTACGGAATCCTCCAAGTAGAGCTGATCTGGATTTAAATGCATATAGCTGAGTCCAGAGTCCATTTCAGGCCTTTGGCTACAAACATGGGGATATTGATTTAGCTTGGAAACAACTATGCTGTGTAAGAGGTACGCTGAGTGAGGAAGGGAGCCATGAAGAAACCAGGGCCCTCAGAGAGTGCCGACCAGCCAAAATTACTGCCAAAGTAAAAGCTGCTGCGGGAGGCAAAGGGGGGAAGGAGAGCTGTTGAAGCAAAGACAGTGTGTAAGAGAGGAAGAGTTCAGTGATGAGAGAGACAGAAGCCAAGTAGAAAATGCCATTCCTTCTCATGTGAAATTAATAAGGCACACTGCTGTTAAACTTTGGTAAGATTTGATTTTTGAGGGCAAGCCACCGCTGCTCTATGTTGACACGTCAGGATGTTCTGATACTGCTTTTTCCTCCCTCCTTGTTCTTCTCAAAAGCTTTGGTTTTGCTTCACAGTGAGTATACCTCTTCCTACTGATGCTAATCCCTCCTCCCTTGCCCTTCTTCCACCCCTTCCTTTCCAAAGTGGAAAACCGCCTTTGACTTGAGCATAAATGCACTCCATCCCCTCCTGGGTGGATTGGAAATGTGAATGGAGTGCGACAGAACTGTTCCTGATACATCTCACTTCCATGGAGTTTCTTCTTTACAACAGTAATCTTAATACACTTGGTCTAAACCCAGTTTAAATAAACCAGAATTCCAGTTCAGCACATTTCAGACAAAGGCCTTACACGAAGTTTCATTGCTTATGAGAGACGAGGAGATGTATCTCTGAGCCTTTATCTCCATGCTTGATACTCCATCTGTCAGAATCATGTGGTTTTAACACATATGGCAAGTCTTTGCTGCTCCGTAGCCTCTCCAGCAACCTCTGGCCAGCAAAGCAGTGTAATGTGGCACAGTGCAACAGGAGGCATTTCACTTAATGGCAGCTGCAGAACCATTCCATCATCAGCTGTGGCAGAAAGGTAAGTTGAGGAGTAAATACTGTGAGCACATCTACAGTGTAAACTGAAGTGTCAGTGCTGTGTGCTGTAAAACCCAGTGGGGCGAGCGCTGGTTCTCTTACCTTTTTCTGTGCACCCCAGGGGGGTTGCCACATGATTTCTAAAAACTCTCAACATTCTGACTTCTCGATTACTTTTCCTGAATCATACAAAGTTTTGATGAACGGCATCACCCCTTCATGACTATTACATGACTACTGCAAATGTGTGGGTGAATACGGACTAGTTCCAGGTTGCGATATGTCCTGTACCTTAAAGAGGAACTAGACAAAGGCAAATGGTTTTGATGTTCCCTTAACCAAAGAAAGGTTTGTGAAGGCTAAACACAGGATTTTGTTTCTAAGGCTAAGCAGCATTTCAGCATATTTGAGCCTGTCAGCTAGTACTAATTGGCAGCTCTGCTTTTGAGAGTGAAACAAGAAATGAATTCTCTGCTGAAGTACCAAAGTAACTGAACTCTTGTTCACTGCAGTGCTGCTGTTTCAGGGATACAGAAACAGGCACGGTGTCTTCAGAGTGTTTGGAGCCAAGGAAGATGGAGGAAGAGGGAGTGTCTGGGAAATACAGGAACAGGTCCTGATCTTTTAGCCTTTGAATCACTTCCTTGAATAATTAAGGCTTCCAGCCTGAATTAGTGATTGGAGTGAGGAATACCACGGTGGGGAAGGGATTAGGATTCATCACCAGAAAGCATGTCACATGAATACTTCGGGATGTTTTGGGTGGCAAGGGTCTACACATCATCTCAGGGCACTATTCCAAGTCTAGTCCAGCTGAAGCTGGCTCAGACCGTGGACCACGATCTGCTACGCTGAGTTGTTGTAGCTGTGCGTGTGTGCATGTATTTCCAGTCAGAAAGAAGCCGATTCCGTCATTATTCTGGGGCTCAATTGTTTCAGTTCTGCTAGGACTTTTATTTAAAACTCAGGGAACTCTGTAAAAAAATACGTATTATAAAAAATGTACTTTTTTCATCCTGTTAAGTTGGTGCCTCTTCAGAACAAAACGTTATGTTCTGTCTAAACAGAAAGAATTTGTGTGCAGTATCTTGCTTCTACAATTGCAGTCTGTTAATAATTATTGCCAATTTGTGGTTAGCTTAAAACATAATAGATTCTGCGTGTGTGGTTTTCGATGAAAAATAGCCATTGTAATGTTTGTCAGACTTCTTTCTGCCTCAGGGATCACTCTGAATACAGTGAATGGAACGAATTGAATTGAACACTTCATGCCTTTGGTGTTTGTTTTTTCTCACTTCTCATCTGTCAACTGCTGTGCTCATTTTCTTTTCATTAATATTGATACTTGCCTGAAGATGAGGCGGCCAGATTCAGTTCTCAGTTATATGTGTGCAAATCCATCAGAATAAGGTTTTGACTTAATGCATTAAAATGGACCAGAAGTGTAATTTTGTGCTGCTTGCACGTTTCTCTTCAAAAAAAAAGAAATCACGAAGTTAAGAGTGGAAAATGTGTGCGGCCTTGCTGGATCAATCAGTGGTTAACTATGAAAATAGGATGTTGGGAGTTGAACATCATGTCACCAATCACTCATAACTTTCTTTGATGTTTCAGTACGGGTTTGGTGTTACCTTGATGTTTTCTACAGGTTGTGACTTAACTGCTAAAATTAGCTCTGTCAGAGGGTAAGCCTTAACAGTAAAGAGATTAATTACTGAAATGTAGATTCCTGGAACCAGATGCCCCACTGTCCTTTTTGAGATGTTTCTTCCATTAGCAAATTATGTGCACACATGCGTTGCAGCTATCTCTATAGGAAATCTGAGCTCAATGGGATTGCAGAGGAGGACGAGTTCTTGGGAGAAATGGAGCTTGGCATTGGGCCTATTTTTTCTCACTTTTGGGTACTTGTGACTTGAAGGTAAAGAATAAAAAGCGTTCACACAGCTGATCTGCACTTCTTT
>NW_010549321.1:27767-31246 GCF_000687285.1 Phaethon lepturus | reverse complement strand
CCCTGTCTTTAACCCATTCTCCCACGTGCTTGAGGAGCCTTTTCTCATCTCCCTAGAGCTCCCTAGAAAAAGCAACCAGGCACAGAGCCTCCAGCCGCCCGTTCGGGCTCTCCGCCTGCCAGCTGGCGCTTGGGCCTGGCTTTGCTTATTCAGGCTGTGACTCTGTTCTGGCTTTTGCAGTGCTTGAGTTCCTCCGGCTATTGACCACCGTTAGCTCTTTGGTTGTAAGCAAGGGCACGGCCCTTTAGGAGGTGCAGTGATCTAAGCAGTTCTCTAAAAGCTCGTTTTTTGCCAGGAATGTCCTGTTTCTTTGGCCTTACAACCTTGCGGTTGGGTCTCCTTTTATCTCTTAACTGGCCTGTTATGAAAGAAGCCAAGTCCCTCGCTGTCTGTGTGCTCCCAGGTGCTAGACATGTGCTCGGTAACACATCCTTCAGATGAATGTGAGCAGCAGATGTGTGGAAGATGCAGGGAGAGTAATCCTAACCTTGAGTCTGGTACATCCATGAGGAAACATTTACTGTTTCTATGCAGACTTTTAATGAATACGTTTCGCAGTATTTGGGATATACGATATTTTTTGTAGTTTGTGATGCATCTGATTCTTCCTGATGACCATTTGGCCCTTGTGGCACCTGATCTTGTTTCTGCTGACAATGTAGCAAAGACGTCAGTTTGGTGGTTGCACTGTCTGTGCATTCATCACCTGCTTGTGTTCAGAAACCCTCCACCAGGCAGCTCTGACAGATAGCATGCTCCTTCCTCAAACACTTGTGTAAATACAAAATAATTTAGCAGAATGTATGGAAATACAGAGAAAACTCATGAACACAGTTTGAGCTGGAGAACTATTTGGAAATAATAGAAATATGTGCTTAATTCTATTTTTTATATAAAAGAGAAAAGTTAATTCAAGCCTGGAATTGTACCAATATGTTTCTGCCTTACTTCTCTGAATCTAATTGAAACTGTAAATATTGGTTAATAAAATGTAATTCTAAACATTTTCACTATATAAAAAGTCAGTTCTTGAAGAATGCACCAAAAAGGACCTGCCCAAATGAAATGTTTGAGAGATGAGTTGACATAAAAGTTTGTACCAGCTCCCACTGAGAAGTTTCTTTACACAGTATTTTTAAGCTGCCAAAAGCTTTTGCACATACTAAGTGCTTGCCAGTTTTCCTTTTCTAAACGAAATCAAAGGCGATTTTAAGTTACATGAGCCTGCAAAAAGAATCTAAATTGGTGGCTGAACATTGCTTTTTGTAAAAAGCATTCAAGAGACAACTGTATTTCTTGGTAATATTTTCACAAAAGAATTTTCTCCTTGAGTCAGACCATGTCTGCAGTGTTTCTGGCAGAACAAGGAGCTTGAGTGAGGAGGAGCTGCAGCAAACTCTGCTTTATTTCCCATCCACATCCTTTTCTGGCACTTGTTTATGCCTGGCTGTCGTGTGTATTTGTAGGAAATCAGAAGTTAACCTCTTAGCTTCTAGTTGCCTGACCAATTCTTTTGTATCCAGCTCAAGTGGTGCTTAATAGAAATAAGAGTCAGGATGTTCCAGCTATTTCTACAATAAGAGGGAGTTTTCTGGACTTTCCAGAATTTCCAAATTAAAAAAACCCCTCAGAATTCCCAGAGTAAAAAAAAAAAACCAACCCTAACCTTGGTACAGAGTCAGGTTGTCAGTGACCAGTTTAGGCTTGATGGTAAGGCAAGAGTGAAGGTGCAAGGGCTTGTCTTTGCATGTTGGATACAGAGAGCAAGATGGGCGAGTGGGGAGAAACACAAGGGCAGGAATATTGGTTTACATTCATCGCATTGGAGAAAATCATCCAGAGGAGGCGAAGGAGGAGGAATTACTATGATTCAGCTCTCTGCCCTGCAGTGGCTGGGACCTGGAAGCTTAGAGCAGCTTTACTGTGTTAAGAATGACATAGTTTTGTTCCTGTCCAGCTCACTAAGGAATTGTAAATAAATTTTGCTTTTCGACCAGTCCTTGGATAGCAGAGTTTTATAGCAACTTCTTGGGAGGGCTTTAATACCTTGTACAGTTCAAAACAGATTTACTGGAATTGGAAAATTGCAGTAGAGAGAGACAGGTGGGGAGGATCAGTGAAGTTAATCTATGACTATGTATGCAGACAAAGACTGGACCTGGACTGACCTGAAAAATAACTACGAGGGGATATGATGGAATTCGTAAAAATCGAGAATGATCAGAGACACGTAGGCTTTGCTTGCAGTCTCTTCTCTCAACAAGAGAAGTAGGGATCATTAAATAAAATTAAGGGGGGGCAAGTTTGGAGGAAACAAATTTCATTGAATGAATATTTAAACTGCGTTTCCTTGCCACAGAACGTTTAGCATCTGTAGTGTCTGTGTAGGTTTGAAGAATGACTGGAAAATCTCATGAGAGAAAAGTCTTTGAGAGCTAGTAAATACGCAGATGCCATCTCAGACTGGGAACCTGCATGAGTGGAAACTGGAAAGGTATTCAGGAGAAATACTGTAACACTGACTATTTTCTGTACTTGTACGTAAGCATCTGTAGATTCTCTCGGGTGCAGAAATCTGGGTTAAATGGACTTTCATCCTAGCTGGTATGACCATACTTACATAAACCGGAATTTAGCATGGCATCCAGGTGAACATCCAGTACTTCAAATTGCTGCTGTAATGGTATGGTGCTTGGCATTGTCTTGCCTCTTACACATGCCAGTATGTCAGTGTGGTTGACTCTGCTCCCATGAAGTATGTTGCATTTGGTGCAGGTTGCGGTCCCTGTGCATGGGCCTGCATCGCGAGTCGGCCAGCGCGCAGTACCTTGTCAGTGCATCAGAACCGGCTCCAGTCCGCTGGATATTCCTCGCTGTGAGGTTGGGATAACTGAAGGAGTAGAACTTGATGGATTTTTTTTTTTTTCCCCTCTTCTATTTTTTCTTGGGGGGGGGCGGGGCAAGGTTGGGGTTATATTTAGTTTTAATAACTACACAGGCTTTCGCAAACTGTAGGGCTCACACTGCAATATTACCTACTGCCGCTTCAGTATTTTCCTGGAGGTTTTTACCCTATTTTGATAATACTGAAGGTGGCATGTTTGTCATAAGTCTCCATTAAAATTAGCAGTTTTTAATGAAGAAATGAATAACAAAGACTGGAAAGGTGAAACAATTCTCTGGGTGTACAGAAAGTTATGTCAGAGTGAGAAATTCTGTATCAGGTGTTGGCACTATCTGTTAGACCATGTTGTTTTGCCTTCTGTGTTCCAAGAGATCAGTAAGAGAAGGGGAATGACAAAAGGATGCAAGTTGTCTTTTTCTCTTTTCCACTTTCTGGATTTAGCTGATATAAATCTGACTTGCAGGGTTTTATATTTCACTCCTTTTTTGCTAAAATAAGAAAATAATCTTGCTTATCTGCTTTTGAAATTTGTGTGCTTTTTCTCTTTTCCAAAATGCCATTATTTAGCTTTTTC
>NW_010549321.1:8467-27736 GCF_000687285.1 Phaethon lepturus | reverse complement strand
TTTTCTTTTTGGGGGGGGGGGCGCTTAGAAAAAACAAGGAAGAGCATCCCAGGGTATTTTATATCAAGATTATGGCATTGTAGATGTTGATTGTGATCTTGAGTAAATGAGTGAGTTGCCTGACCTCCATTTGCTTCAGTTATTCCAGCTGGAAAATTGGGTGAAAATGTGGATTCTCTTGATAAACCAGATGTTGTCTGATCTGAGCTTTTCTTGGTAAAGAAAAAGAAAAATAGTTTCTGCAACATAGCATAGACATGAATAGCAAGTATTAGAGTTACAATCAGAAAAACATGCAGCGGAAGCCAAAATTGCAGCAGCATCGACATGTCTGGAGATAGTAAATTTAGATGATTAAATTATTTAATCGCCTGTTATGGCCCTTCATCACTATGCGTTTTGTTATCAAGAGCTGCTTCCAGTCCAAGTAGATGGAGACAAAAGGGTAATGTTTGTTTGAAATTTCCCAGTGGGTCAAACTAAAGAAGAAATTAAAGTAATTGCATATTTTGCTTTTGTACACATCAGCAGGGCAACATTGCTAATGGAAAGTTTATTCTTCCAGCCTGAATGCTGATGTAAGAAGCAGCATTTTGTTTGCTGAAGAGAAGAAGTGCAGCCCTATTCTATCCAACCTGTGCAAAGATAGCCAGAACAAAAGCCCATGATGACGGTGCTCAGTTGTGCTATATGCGAGTCTGCAGCTCTGCTCTGCAGCAGGGACCCTCACATTGCAAAGAGGACCAGCTGGTAGCACGCCGGCACGGTACCAGCACCCCCTCTTCTTGCCCCCCCAGTGGCTGCTCTCTCCAGAGGGCTGGTAGGGTAGGAGAGGAACGGACGCAAGCATGGGATCTGCGATGCGGGGTTTCTGTAAGTGATACTGCGTGGAGGAGCTGGAGGCCTTTGGGGTCGCATCAACCGGTTCTCCAAGGACCTCCTCCGTCTAGTGGCAAGGGAATGTATTGTATTTGTGCCGAGGGGGGTTCCAGCTTGGAAAGCGGCTGAAAGCTGCTGTTGCATCTATGTTCTTGCGCGGTTAGCTGGTAGAAACGTTACCGTGGCAAGGTGTGTGCACGTGGAGCAGCGTTCCCCGGCCGTGGGAGAGGGAAGGGCTGCTGCTGGCTCAGCTGGGCCTGCTTCCCAAATGGCAGAACAGCAGGACAGTTTTTAGGAGCTGTAAAATCAGCAAAGGGGTAGTAAGTGGCTTTTGGAGTGCGGACATGATAAGCAAACTCTTGTGAGTGCTTACGAGGTCATTTTGAGGTGATTAAATATATCTGTGCCCCAAGGGCCGCTGAGCGCTGTGTGTGAGATCAGGCTGGGAGCTGCCAAACTGCCCTCCCCGAGGCCTTCTCCTCACACCCCCGGGGGTACTTTCAGCCACAGACGAGTCTTACCAGCTCTGGCGGTGCACGAGGAGACTGGCGAGTGCAGGCCGGGGAGGGCTCCTGGCACCACCGGCTCGACCGGAGCGCGTGTTTTAGCCTTGCAGGCAGGGCAAAGAAATACAGCCGCCTCTCACAGGTTTGTTCTGCACGAGCGCGTTGGTATCTGGGGCATGAAGTGAGGGTGAAGGCACAGAGGAGGGAATAGCTGTCATCAGCAACTGTCAGGCTAGGAAGAAAAGACATGGATTCACATAGGTGGAGTCACTGACGTTGGGAACGGTTGGCTGGGAAGATCTGTTAGCAGAGCTCTGACAAACATAAGGCGCTTCTCTTCATGGGTATTTGTGCAGGGACGTTGTTGCCCTGCCTTGGACAGCTCGCCTTGTGTGCTGATGTCGTTTTTACCATGATGGATTCCCGGCCCTTCGCCTGGCCAGAGCTAGCGGTATGGATTTGTAGGCAAAATGCAAACATCAGCTACTGTAATGACTTCACGCAAGGTTTGCATGCAAACATTGATGTGTCAGCTTAAGTTGTCAGACTTGTGGAGTCACATTTCTCAAAGAACGATGTAATTCACTTCCAGTTGATTCAATACCAGAGTGACTTTGCAAAAGGTTGATTTATATGTATTTTTTTTTAAGTAAATTGGTTTACCTTTCTGTTTAAATTGTTTTATTTTTACATTTTCACCCTCTTAAAAAAAAAAAAAAGGAAAAAACCAAACCTTTTCAAGGGATAGATCAATAGTGAACATTTAATCCCAGAAGATCATCTCTTCTAGATCTCCCCCCGTTGCCCCTGTCTTTGATGACAGAGGGATTGGGAAGGAGGTAACTAAGGCTTCCTGCGCTAGCGGGTCGCTGCGCTGTTTCTGGTCCCAGCATAGTGATCTGCTTTACCTGTCCAGCATGAAGCTTCTAGGAAGCGCAGTTTTTACGCGCGTTCACAAACCACTACAGAACACACACTATTTGTGACACCTGGAAGATGCAGATAAGACAAGTGGTGTCCAGTCATTGACACCTCGGTTTTAGTCTCACTGTCCCATTAGTAGATTTTTGGCAATCATGTCTGAGAATACGTGCAGTGTGTTGCCACTCACTGCAAGCAATTTCCTAGCGAGCACCCTGACCATAGAAAAAATGACAAATTATATCTGATACGGCTTGCTTTGTCCAAATGCATACCTGACTTGTAGCAGCATTGCCGTGCCACATGCTGGTCGGGGTGTGACGGATGGCGATGGTGGGGTTACTGGGGAATGCGATTGAAGACCAAGTGAGGAATATATGAAAAGCAGCATCAGTGTGTATTCATATAGCTTACCTACTGGCACTGCCTCTATGTTGTAGGATATTAACTGTATTGAGTATACCAGCAAGGTCTCCAAATTTTGTGACTTCTGCATCCTATATCTGTCATATGGGATAGAGAAGGCTGTAAGGCTATGTGGAGTAAGTTTGGTTTTGGGTTTTGTTGTTTTTTTTTTTTTTTTTTAAAAAGCCCTTTGTGAGCCTCTCCAGGGTACCATATTTTTTATTCTTCTCACCGGTACCTGAGCTGCTTACTGGCTATGTACTAGAGTCATGGTTGCAAATTGCAGAATTGTTTCTGTTTCTGCTCCAAAGGCTGGGTATTTGGCATGGCTGTCATCCTTTGGGTTTTCTTCAACAGCTTTAATGCTGTGGTTCTAGCAGGAACTCTGACATGCTGGAAATGCCATAAGTCATTCAAGGGAGGTAGGCAGATATCTTATCTGCGCTCTGCCAAGTGGTGAAGTGTTAAGTTTGTCAGCCAAATTTCTCAGAACTGGTCTACACTGCAGAGACTGCCAATGGTAGTGTCACTGTCATCATGCTGGTCATAGTTTATAAATGGAGCAAGTTTTTTTATGAGAGGTTTGTCTTCCATTTTAGAATTTAATTTTATAATAGGTATAATGTGCAGTTGATGCAGCTTGTTCCAGCTAAAGGAGTTTTCTTGTTAGTTAAACTATCTTTCATAAGTCATTTAAAGAAAAGGCCTGAGTCAGAGGGCAGGCAGTGTAGCTCACTGAAGCTTCGTTTCTCGATCCTTCTTGGTGGGAAGTGGTAGATTATATTATTTTAGAAAGATGGTATGGTGAATTCAGTATTTGCTACACCACAGCTCAAATACTTAGCCTGTTTTGGAATGTCTTTTATGTTAGTTGAAGATACACACTTTAGGGACTGCATTTTTGTATCTTTATATGGCTGCTAGCAGAGCAGTAGCGAAATTCATTTTCCAATGATTGCACGACATACTGAAGCAGTGGATTAGTTTTGTCGAGCAATACATTTTTACATATTGCTGTATATCATAAATTCAAATCGAAGTCAACGAAGCATGACAGTTAATAGATTTAAGAGGGAAATAAATTAAGTTGGACAGAAGCTTTAGAAGAATTGTAGGAAAAGAGAATAAAGAAGTTATTAAAGAACTCGTGACCCCTATCAGAAAACTGAATGCTAGTGGCTCTGAAGCAAAGGGAATACGTAGCTATTCCTTAACAGGAGTAGAGATATCAAATACTATTTTTTTTTTCCTATCTAGATATCAGTAAGTTTCTTCAAAATGGGAAGAGGTGGAAATATTCAGCAAAGACAGTAGAGCAGAGGGCAATTAAGCGCTGAATTGACTACCTTACATATTTTATCGTTTTTGAAGTGCTTCAGCATCCTTATTTTGACTATATTAATCTGATATATCAGTTCACAAACATAAACCAAAGCTTGTGGATTTCCTGTGATCAAATACCTCTTTTCTTGGGATAACTTGGGGCACAGATAACAATTCTCACCTTACACATAATAGTTTTGAATTTAAAAGCAACACAGGAGCTTTATTCATATTAGCATAACCAATATCTTAAAGTACCTGATACTTCAATCAAAGAGATAGAGAAGTCTTTGACAAAAAATGAGGAAATCTTTTACAGTCACACTGATGCTAATGAGGTTTGCTTTGTACTTCTGCTATGGGACAAAGCATCATTAGACATTTGACTGGTGTTTCCAAGTGTAGAGCAATTTGCATTCAAAACAGATCTAAGAAAGTGGAATTTTTATTTGCAGTTGTTTACTATTTATTCTCTTTATATCTCTGTGTTAATGCTGTAGCTTATTTCATTGCTTCAAACTTTTAATGCCTTGGTGTTGAAAAAATAGAATGCTCAGTGCATTTAGCATCGAGTCTGAAAAACTGGCTGTCAGAGATATGGAAAGAAATGACGTTTGATAATATTAGGAATGAAAATCCTTTGGACAGAAGATACTCAGTAGAGTAAGTTGGGTAAGGACCAGCTGGAAACTTGAACCTAAGTTCATCTTTTGTATTACTTGGGAGTAACACAAGTTCATCAGAGTTTCAGGAAACAGTGGTGACCCTTATCTAGGTGGAAAGGACGCCTTGGAAGGGCTCAGCAGTGCTGCTGGAGGCAGGAAGCTGGGAGAGAGCCTTCCTGAGGAAAGGAAAGATTGAGCTTGGCTCGTTCCGTGTGACAGTTACAGAAAGGAGTCAATAGGTGAAGGAGCCTCTGAGAGGAATTGATACCTGCTTAAAGTTAAGCCAGAAGAGCTGATGGATCCAGCATTAAATTTAACTTCTGGCAAGGACCTCCTGTCTTGGCAGCTGCATTCACTATGTTATGTGAGAGGCACTTGGGACTCTGCATAGATAGCGTGGTGGTTTGAGAGAAAACAAGGGTGATTCCAACTTGGTTAATGTTGCGGTACTATATTGGTAGCCACTTGAATTGTCTGCATACCTTGGCAAAGGGTTTCTGTTGTCTTTTCTGTTTTCTAGTGCCAGACACAGATGCGTTTCACCACTAAGTAAGAGTACAGTGGAATCTGTTTTAAGCAGTTGCGCCGCAGGTTGGTAACACTCTGTTTAAAGGAGATGATCTTCTCAAAGGCAAAGCTAAATGACGAAGGTAATGATGAGAAGGGTTTTTAATTCATGAAGTTGCACCATGTTTTAACTGTAGAAGACAAAAACAAACTAGCAGACCAAGGCATTGTTTTGTAGTGCTCAGGTCAGACACCCTGGGCTCGGTGTGAGTGGTCTCCTGGCATGGAAATCCTACATGTGGAACAGTCATGTGGAAATTCTGCAGAGGTTTGGTACTTTGGGTCAAATGTTACTAACGCTGAAAAATGAGTGAAAGAGTTCATAGAGCTCAGAATTATTTGCTGCAAGGAAATAAAAAAAAGGCACACAGGGTAAAGTTACAGATCTTAGAGTACTTAATTGAAACAAGTTGTGAAAAAGTTGCTCATCGTCCAATGTGCAAAAACTCCAGAATGAAAAATCAGAAAAACTACAAGTTTGTCTCAGTTACGCACACTGATACTAAGTAAAAATAAAAACTAATGCATGCCACATAAAGACTATGTGCACAGGGGAATGCAGCTTTGCTGCTACAGCAGGATGAATCCTCAGCTGGAACAAAGGAGAAGAAAAGGGTCTGTGTGTGTGCGTGCTCATGTGTGGGCACTGAGAGGGTTTGTTCAGTTTTAAAAGACCTTTGTGCCCTGCCAGCCTTCAGACAGCTGAGCATTGCTTGAGTCTCCTACCTTAAGAATAGTTTGATTGCCCATGTCACTGCTCTTGTTGCCTCTGCAGTTCCGAGGCACTGAGCAAGGGGCTGCTAACCTGTCGGGGTGCTGCTGTGATTGCCCCCGCCTGGGGCAGCTGGCGAACAGGCTCTGTCTGGGCAGCTTTACTCTCAGCCGAGGTGGGAGCAGGGTTCAAGCAAGCAGTGATGATTTTTTTTTTTTAGTTGGCAGGTGACAAGCACTTCTAAAACCAGGCTTTTACAAGCCAAAAATGTATTTTGGATATTAGCATATAAATTGCTCTGGTTTTCCCATTTTATAAGTGTCTGTAGATTTAGGAATTTGCAGGGTGCTTCCTCTTTCATGCCCCTTTAAAGGGGAACTGGTACCTTGGTCCAAAAGCAGATATGATTCTGGGCCCTGGCAGCACGAACCTGTTGCTGTGTGCTCTGTGATTGAAGTCTGCTACTGAGGGGCTGGGTAGGAGGTGGTTGTTCTGTGAATGCCTTTTTTTAGCTTGCAGACATACGTGCGCATGAAGTAAGAGTGCAGCCGTTTTGGTTTTTGAATCAGGGAGGGTGGTGAGGAGAAAGGATGTAATGGGTTTTGAGACAAAGACGGATGTTCAGTTGCAAGCGTTTTTCCTACAACTTCCTATTTTGATTTGCATTAGAGGCGGGGGCTGGGTGTATTTATGGTTTAATGAGACACTCTCGCCTTAATAGCAGAATATTATTCACAGGAAGAAGTGAGTTATTGCTGGTTTTCTTCTTCTTTCTGTTCAGTTACTGTGGATACAGCATGTAAGTTCTAGACGTACTTCCCCCTTGAACAGTATACGCAGCTTCCAGTTGTTATGCTGAAGCTGCTGAAAGAAAGAGGTGAAAGGAGCACAGTTTTTGAGAGAGAGATTTGTTTGCTGCTTTAATTCCTACGGATACAATGAGCTTTCGCGGGAGATTCAGAAGGGAGCCCAGTGAACTGCGGAGGAAGAGAAGGACCATTAGGCGAGTGAATCAAGGAGAAATTCATAGATTAAGCTGTGTGAGTATGCACCCCTTCTTCCATCTCTTCTATGAAACTGCTAAGAAATTACAGGTCAAACACTCTTCAGAGTACATGTAGGAGAGAGTAGGATTTAATCCTTGGTGTGTACATAGAATTGACTGAGTCTCGTCAATCTGTGTGATGAGGTCCTGAACACTGGAGAATGATGACTGAAGTCTGAGACTGAAGCACGGGGTGTTCAGGAGTTTACAGAACTGAAGCGCATTAGGGAAACTGTTGCATAGCATCACGTCGTCAATCAGATGCGTACTGGGAGCAGCATTGTGTGATAGTCTCTCTGGTGCCTGGTAACATGTGCTTGGTAGTTCCATGAAAATCCATAATGCTGCTTCTGGAATAGAAAGGTACCCTGTGCTATTTCAGGTCTCACGATCCACTATGGGTAATTTGAGGCTCTCAAGGCCAGGGTGAGGAGGAGAATGGAAATGGAGCACTGCAAATGCAGAAAGCTCCAGAACCCTTGGGGAGAGCTGGAGTGGGGTTCTGCCCTGTGAGGTAGACGGCAGCTTTGCTGGTGATGGCTTTGGGACAGGACTGCGCCTCCCGAAACTCCACTGTGTGACACTGGGCAGCTCATGTTAGCTGCGTTGTGCCTAAGCTTTCCTGACCGAAATTGAAACTGCAGACAGTTTTACGTAAAACACTTAGAGCCTTCTGTTGAGAAGTCTTAGGCAAGTACTGATTTTCAGTGTATTCTCTTAACTTGAGAGATTACTTTAGATGTCAAACGTTTAATGGATACCCCAAGAATGATTTGGAGACAGTGGATCCTTTTCTTCATGGCAAGAGGTGTTTGGTTGTCTTCTGTAGCTTTGTATATCCAGTTGCAAACTGTGTTTGCATGTGCATGCCGGAGGCTCTTTTGAGGCTATTCTGCATGTCCAGTGTAACAAAGAATCAGTGATAATGCACTGAATAAGATTATTCTCATTAACTTTTTTAAATAGGAAGGAAAATAACTTTGTAGTTGTAACACTTAGTCTCAGATTGATTGAGATGGCCTGTGGTTCATCTAGTAGTGTGTTTGGGTTTTGCTTGTGACTAACTGCAATTTTGGATAGATATTTTATATGGAAATGGATTTTTTTGAAAAGGCTGCTTTACAGTGTAGTTCCTGCTGCCCTGAGCTATTTGCATACAGTCAACGATAGCAAGTTTAAGCTTCATGGTTCGGGGTACCAAGAATGAACACTGTTGGTTCTGCTGAAAGCGTCTAACCCTGGCCACTCACAAGACTTTGGTAGGAGGTAGGCACTGCTGCTTGACTTACCCCCTTAAATCCTGGTTAGGAGGGATTTTTGTCATTATTGTACAAATCCTAACTGTAGATGAATAGTGCTCACCAGAAGTGGTTGAAGCCTTACAGGAGAGAATGGCTGGAAGTAAAACGAAGCCCAAGCAGTAACAATAAATCAGTAGCCTGCCTGCAGTTAAAGAGGAATATATTTGTTCATTTTTGCCTGTATCCTCACATAACAGAAGCTGAGTGTCTGTTCAGTTTAATGGTGCCAAAGAACCTTTAAATTGTTGTGATTTCTAAGAGTCAATAAAGTGTATCATACTCTGACCTAAAACTTGGAGCGCTTGTAACCATGTGCCTGTTGCCTTTAATTGGAAATAGGTAACATGCCTTTTTCACCAGTCTTGTGGTTCACACTGCACTCCCCATTGAAGTGGCGGGCTGCTGCAATGTCAGGGACATAACGTGGGTTTTCAGGGAATTCTGTTCTGATTTCTGTTCTTTTCAGACTTAAGATAGACTAAGATAGGGTCACTGTGTCATGTTATTTTGCGAGCGTATTTCCCAATAGTTTGTTTAGCCCTTAGGAAATGCAGGCACACTTGGCTTTACTTTTGTGGCTTGTGACCTGTGTCTTTCTACCCAATATTTCATAATTGGAGCATGTGAAATCTTTGGCCTACGGGCACTTTCTGCTATCAACCAGCAGCCAATCTCTCCTTCATGCTTCAGTCCTCTGCACCTCTGATGCTGCAGATTTCAAAGCTCCCACTGCAGCTGCAAAGTCTTTTGTATATGGGGACCTTATTAAAAGAGTGCATCTCTTAATATATTACACTGAGACCTGTATTTTCTGTAGATAGATTTGTATTATTTGCTGGAAACTCCTTTTTTGTAAGACTAATTATGATCTGATTAGTTTTAATTGATTGTAGGTTGTTGATTGAGCTCAGTGTGGTTGACCAGGTTTTGCTTCTGTTTACGTTCTGTGTGTGTACGTGACTTCATAGCTAGATAATTGATTGGGAGGGTAGTTGACGTCAAGAAAACGATTATAATTCTAACGTCATGTATAGATGATGCTAATTTTTACAGATAAAGCCACTGTGGAAATACTTACAATTATTTACTCAGGTATGTATCATGAAAAATATCTATAACTCATGAAGAGATAAGTAACCATAGCGTAGGCAGAAAAAGGGGCATCTTTACTGAGTAAAATGAAGTGGAACAGCATATATGAGATTTGCACTACGGGACAGTGACTTATTACTAAGTACTCTCTAGAACTCAAATGGTATTATTGAAAAGTTTGTTTAGAGCTAATGCAAACATTTTTGTCAGTTGTTTTTGCTTCAGGGACTTCTGAAGTGGTTGAGGCCCTTTCAAAGAAGCTGTTTGCTCAGTCTATGGGTCTAGGACTTCATACATCTAAATTTTGGTATTTCAGTGAAAACGGGCTATGTAGTTTGCTAATGCACTGTGTTGCAACTTCATCTTCAGACTTAGAATAGTGATCAAGTCTTTAGTGTCCCTGCATGATCTAATGAATAGACAT
The DNA here is from genome assembly GCF_000687285.1 of Phaethon lepturus. Classification (NCBI taxonomy): domain Eukaryota; kingdom Metazoa; phylum Chordata; class Aves; order Phaethontiformes; family Phaethontidae; genus Phaethon; species Phaethon lepturus. Next base: position 17,896 of record NW_010549321.1, on the reverse strand, counting down.
TAGAGTTTTCCCTTCGATCCTTAAAAAAAAGTCGCCTATGTACTCTAAAACCAAAGCCTACTGTAAAGAAACCTTTATTTTCAAAGTAAACAAAAACGTTTTTAAAGACAATTCTGTGCGGTGCATGGTGTTATGTAAAATACACCCCTGTTTGAGCAGCAGGTTTGTGCTAGATGAGCCTGCTGGAGGAGTGGGTGAGCCAGGAACACCTGGCATATCCTCCCTTCTCTCCTTCTCCTGAACCTGTACACAGATGACCGTGGGTAGATCGCTCCATCTCACTTACTCATCCAGTTTGCAGAAACGGAGGGGACTGGTTTGGTGTGAGCTTGTTGCTATAACCAGTTCTGTTATTGCTGTATAGCTGCTGTAGGTGTGAGAGACGCATTTCTGCCTTCGCTATGAGGATCATCAGAGTGCCACGTAGAGCAAAAATTGGGAGTGTCTTCTTTTTTTTAATGTTGATTTTCCTTAGACTACAAGGACTTCATATACTTGAATTTTTAAATATATATCTATCTGTGTGTGTGTGTTTGTATACACAGTCAGAAGTGCTGCTTACATGAACTTTGTACTGGAAGCTTAAAAACTTTGGTCAAATCCACTATGTGCAGGTTGCAGGATGTTTTTTTTAATGTTCTTGTTTGTGACCATGAATCTGCCCACCTGAGACCATGCTAGAAAAAGCAAACATGAAGTGAAGAGTGTTTATAGAATAGTTGAACTAGACTCACTCCAGCATCCCCTTTGTGGTGCCCAGGGCAGGACAGTTCACTTCCCCTTCCCTGGGGTGAAATGATCTCTAATGAGGCAAGTGGCCTGGTGGAGCGCTCCAGCTCTGCGTCGGCAGGTCCTCTCCGCTCCCGCACAGCTCCCTTCCCTTCTTCCTGATCCCCTTCCAGCGCATCCTACCTGTCTGTTCAGGTGTCTGCATGAAGATAAATCAATCACCTCTTTGGCTTTTGCTTGCTTGCTTTCTTTATGAATAGATTCAGCATGGTAGCTGTAAATAAAACCTTTTGTTGCTATAACTGCACTCTTTTTTTCTGGCTAAGGTCAGGTAAGGGGAGTGAAGTGGCTGAGTGTTGCCAGGTTAGAGGTCTGTGTAAATTAAACTTAAAAAAAAACACCTTAAGATACTTTATAAGACTTTCTTGTTTTTCCCCTGAAGTGACCTATGGGCAAATATTTAGTCTAGGCTTCAGAAGTACTCAATATTTAGAAGCTGTCATTTTTGACATTTTGAAAAGCCAATACACGAAATTTAATTTAAAAACTTAGCAATTTCTTCAGTGGTCTTGTTGTCAGTGGCATGATAATGGTGATTTCAGTAGTTTTCTGATTAAATGAAGTTTGTTTATCTCCTTCCTAAAAAGAGTTTCCAGCTACTGCATAAACACAGAGGACAAGTAAGTTGTTTCTTGTTACCTTGAATGTTTTGCAGACTATATTGGTAGTTTCATGTAATGTCGAACCTGGCAAGCGCTAGTGGTTGAAGATGTATGTGTGTACATGCCCACGCATAGGCTGTCCAGATTCAGAAAGCACTGCAGGGAGGCTACAATGCCAGCTCTATAATCATGGTTGAGAAACAGAGTTCAGGAAACACTTATGGCCAAGTTGAGCGTAGCGTGAAGCATCCCCTCTCACCCCAGCTTGGGTGCTTTGCCGAGCCATCAGTCCTGTGTGGCTTGCACGTTTTAACCATGAGCGAGATGAGGCCTAGTGCGTTGAGAATTCATAATGAAAGCAATGATAAATTTCTCAAGCAACTTGAGAAATAAAAAGTAATAGAAAGGGTAGGTCACTCCCAGTTGCCTGAGAACAGTTCTCTGTGGTTTGACTAGTCTTGACCCCGGTCGGTCGCTTGCTGGAGAAGTTACGTGTCGGTGTGCCGCTGAAGTCACCGACGGCTGCAGCTGGCCTGTCAGTTAAAATGAAAATGATCTGAGTTAGCTTGTCCAGATGAGAGGTGTTTCCGTTTTTCAAATATTTAACATATTGAATTCTCTTATAGTAACATTTAAAGCTGGAAAATATGCAAAGTAGACCTCTATAGGTTTTGATCCAGGAAACAACGGTGATTTCCAGTGTAAGCAATTAGGATTCATCCCTTCCCACTCGTATTGGTACAGAGTTAAGTCTCATTTAGTCAAGCAAATCCCTTATTGGTGTCAGTCAGAATTTTCTTTTAATGAAGAGGCTTTAATGAAAGAAAATTACTTTTCACTTTGTTCCCAGTGGGATCTTCCACAGGTTTTCCTGCTTTTGTGCTGCTTAAACCGATAGGTACTATAACATTTTTGGATACTAATTTCTGAATCGCTAGGAATTTGGGGGTTTGAATCTTTTTGTAATTCTTTGCAATTTTTTGTGTACCAGAATCCTGTGGGAACTGGCAATCCCCTTAATGAAATTTATTGGCATGTCGGCTTCGCCGCTGACACTGAAGAGTGTATCAGTTGTGCTGCGCAGCCCTGAAAGACTGGCTGGATTCTTTCCAAGTGCAGTTCTCCAGAGTTTACTGAAAGACATGACGAATTAAACATTTTGGACCTGACAAGTGAATATGTTTTAGGGTGGAAGGGAGGGGGTGTCACAGAAAATTGTCTTTGTTTAATGAATTTGTTAACTGTGGATCACATACCGAGCCAAATGTAGCCTTTGTAATGTGGCCAGAGGGTCTGTTGACTGTAAATAGATGCGTACCACGCCAAGCAATTGTAAAAATGGCAAGATCTAAAATAAAAGGAGGGACCATCTGCCTGCTGGTTCTGGCTGTGCTTCCCTGTCCTTTCCCTGAATACCTCTTGCAGACGCTGAATTTCCTCCCCTGTGCTTGAAAGGCAAAACTTACTTACCTTGAGGAAAATCCATAACGCTATGTGGAGTGTGTTGGGAGCAGAGAGAGGGCAGGCCTGTGGGGCGAGAGCATTTTGAGTTGGTGAGACATGTCCCTCCCAGGTCGGCTGCTTGCGGGTGTTTGGGGATACCAAAATCCCTGTGTGGCTGCGCTGCTGCTGCTCACTGGGTACAAATGCCGCCATGGGACTCGCTGCCTGGAGCACGTTGGGTCATCTGGCTGCTCACCCATGATCTCCACTGGTGGGGGAAGAAGGTGCACCCAATGCAGATACCCTTCCTGTGGAAATCACCCCAGGCATCAAACTGTTATGCTGCCTAATGGTGAGTAGAGACCTAAGTTGGTCCTACAAAAAAGCAGAAGTTTTGGTGACTCCATAAAAAGCTAGTGGCTTTCTAGCCTCCGCTTCCGCATCTTGAGTGTTCGGGCAGCTGTGGCCGGCATGCCTGGAGACAGGGTTAAATTCAGCCATTGCGCTACAGCTCCTCCAAAAGTCATGGAGTCCCAACTGTTCTTCAGCTTCGGCTTGGCAAAGAAATATTTAATTTAATTTGGCCCACCCTGGTGGAATAAAATTAACTACTTATATGAACCATATAAAAAAAAAAATCTTAAGTCCTGTACTGTGCCAGAGACAGTATTTAACTGGGGAAAGGAAAGGAAGAACAAGAAGTGTGAGAAGCACTTCACATTGATGTCATCCCAGAAAGTAGTTTAATTTGCTGTTGTGAGTTTTAGCGGGATTGGGCTTGGTTAATAGTATCATTGAGAAGTCTATAAAAAATTAATGAAGGTGATGCTGTTATTTCAGTAAGTGGCCCTTTCCCTTGTAAGTCTGCCCATTTCAGTATTTCAGATGTATACTAGAATAAATTGTAATTTTAGACAAGCCATAGCTTGGATGAAATATAAAATCAGAGTCCTGCTTCATCTTGACCAATCTGACCATCACAGTTCTTCTGACTGTTTTTATGAACATACAGTGGATCCTCCTGTCATGAAGATATTTTAGTCCAGGTGACTGAAGTCCATTAGCTTAAATTCTTTCTGTCTACCTGTTTCTTTAATTTTCTTCTTCGTGGCATGAGGAATAGAAGAAATTAATTTAAACATCTGTATTAAATTAAATACATTTTAGAAACTCAGGATTTGGTGTCTGGGAATAACACGTCATTAAAACATTAGAAAATCATAGCATTTGGTCTAGTTTGTTTTTAACAACTTTGGGGAAGTGCTTTGGATGACTATCCAGAGACTATTGGTCTCAGTTACATCATTTCCTCCTTTTAGTGAGTGTTCACAGAAATATGGCTTCAGGAGGATGATATATAAGTCATTTTATCCTATATTATGAAGGGAAGATGGGTATTAGCATCAGTGCACAATGTCTGTGCAGCTGGAGGCAAGCCAGGTACCATATCTGTTTCTGTAAAATCATTTATGTGCATATTTTTCATCATTGTTACTGGGAAAAGAGTACTTTTGTACCTAGACCAGAAGATGGTAGCGATCAAGCCACATGTCACTGGTGGAATCTGGGCTGTTTCACCCCTGGGAAATGAAGTAGTGATTATCCCTCTGTGATGTTGGATCTGGTGCTCATTAAAGACCTCTGCACAATTCAAAAGGAGTTGGCTCAACGACATACAGAAGTACGCTCCACAACACTGTCAGGGAGCGAAGTAAATGGTACTGCTGCGATTGTGGTGGCAGGTGAGGAGTCGGAGAGTGCCTTTCTACTAGATGTATTCACAACTGTTTCAGTACAACTAAATGTAATTCATTACTCACTTGAGATAGAGAATATAAAAAGCATTATGAAAATCCAAGCCAGCATAATTTGATCTTGGCACAGATTGCTAGGTTGGTCCGTTTCCAAAAAGAACAGACAAGTTAAATTGAGAAGAGGCAGCACTATGGTTATTAAATTAGCTTTACATCAGCCCTACTCATTTACAGATCTCTGCTAGTGCTCGCAGGGAGAAATTCACTAATCCCAACATTGGTGCCTCTGTCTGCCTGTGATGAGAAAACTGAGCAGTCGTTCCATGCTTCTTGAGATAAGCTGCTAACTAAACCAGCCACCACTTCCCGTTACAAATGCAACACGAAGTATTGCAATGCTAAGCTTTGCCAAATCCAAAGTACTGGCTGTACAAGGGATGGAGTCAGTGTCCACACTGCAAAGTCTTAAGATTTGTAAGAACATGCACAGTTGATAAAGAGAGTCATCATGTTTATTATACTGTCATGCTTGATTTTGGCAGGGAATGGACTAGATTATCTCTGCAGTCGGTGTATTGACGAGGATGGGCTGTTGCTTCCATCTCTAATTTATGGGAGTTGGCATAATACAGTATTGCATTTTATACAGGATCTTGCTTTAATGCCGTAGAAGGAAGAATGGCAGTTGTCATTGCATCAATAGAAAAACATCACCATAAATACAAGTGGTTCACTGAAAAGTTTTGCAGTATTTCTGATAATGTTACATCTACTTCCATTTAGCTACATTTCGGACATGTAGCCCTTCTGGTAAGACTTCTCTGTTAACATCTGTTGAAATCTTTCCATTGGATGGTGCACTTTGCAGCACTGAGAGCAAGAGAATTGGTGCTGTGGGAAGAGTGATGTTCATAGGCTCGCTGTGTGTCTCTCCTTCAGGGTTTTCTCGAGTTGCGTTCTTGTTTCACGTAAATGACCTTGCAGCTGTGAAGGAGAAGTTTTCCCCTGGACTGTTTCAGACAGCTATCAGGTGTGGCTTTCTGAGGGCTGCCAGTTTCTGAAGAGAAAAGTGAGGCCCATGTGACATAGCTTACCATGCCTCCACCTGCATCTGAACACCTGTATGACATTAATTTTGAAGGAGCTGTAGTTATGTTCACCCCAGCCTCGCAGGGATTTCCAGGGGGAAGAAGGAATACCTCTTCATTCCGCCAGCCCCAGCAAAAAGGGTAGTTTCCATTAGCATAGAGAACCTGCAAATGCCACACATTTTTATGGGATTCCCCCATATTTCTAGAGAAGTACCAAGATTTGTGGGATTCTTCAGCTCTTTATTAGTCTATGACTTCAATAGGAAGGTGGCTACTTAGGTCATTTGCTTACTTCATGTATTTTTAAGAGGTTTTGAAAGCTAACATTCATGATGTTTCCAAGGAGGATCTGACCTAGATTAATACTGTGTTGACATGTCTCTGGTTTTAAAGAGTGGATGTTTATGGTTTCAATGGCATGTCTGACATTAAAAGTTGAGAGTGTCGCAAAACCATTAGCCTAACAGTATCTGCTTTAGGAAGGGAGGATTCTCAGTGTAGTCGATGTCACAGATTTTCTGCAGAAAACGCACATGTCTTAGTGAAACAGCTACACAGGAAAAATGCCTGCATGAAACACTTGTACATCATAAATGTCAGTATTTTTTCACTTTGAGTTTTCTTGTAAGAAGTTGTGGTAAGGTTTCATCCTGAAGGTAACAGTTACACTATTACAAGTTTGGTTTCTGCTAAACTTGGACTGAGTGAACTTTCTTCAGACATCATTCCCAAAATGAGTGGTACAGCAGAGATGGTACACTCAGTGTACACTGGTGTTTTCATATTTTAACTCCTTGAAACTTATGTCTATATAGGAATATTTAATAAATTACAGTGGTAGATTTAATGAAGGAGAGTCTAAAACTCATGGCTAAAGTATAGTGTGGTGACTCAACATAACTTGAAAGGAAACAAGAGCGAGGTGTACATGATGAGATGGTTGGATGAGCCCATTATGTTCCCGTGGGGAACTGCTGCCAGTAAACAGGAGGCTGAAACCTCACTAAAGAATTCTGCTGCTACACAACCCGAGCGTTTCTTGAGCATGACTGGCTGTTAATGTGTGAGCTGGTACTGACCAGGGCCAAGCACCGGCTTGGGACAGTCTAAGGTAACATGGCTGGATTAATGTGAAGTCTCAGGTGTCCTAGTAGGGTGCCTGTCTTACCTGAATATCACAGACCAGTATACAGTCCTGTCACAAAATCTAAATTAAACTTTAAAGCTGTTCCTTCTCATTTGGGCCTTTTGTGTTTTACAGTGGCCTTCCTCTAGAGAAGTTTCTTTTTTCTGTTAAACAATCCCAAGTTTTGTTTCTAATTCAATCTCCCTTTCATAACTCTAAGGCAAGACGGACATGTCCTTGTATGTCTCCAGATTCGTCTAGGAAGGAATCTAGCACAGTATCTGTGTGTCAGAATCTCTTTTTATTTTATTGACACAGATAGATCTTTTAGTGGTTTTCTGGGAGTTGGTAGTTAAAGATACACCATACTTAAGGTAGATCAAGTATTGCTTCTCTTTCCTCCCTCTCCCTCACCTCCCACAGCAACATTCATAAACCAGTTTCCTTGGGAAAGAGCTTTCAAAAATTTTGTATTTGTTACTGTTATGCGTTGATCTTGTCTATCTTTTACAAGTCTTTAATGTCTCAGCATCAGTGGTTTTGGCCTGTGAATGCTAAGTACTAATGTTTTTTTAGAAGTTTATTAACTCTCAAGCTGACAAAGAGGACTAAGAGAGTTAATAGACTGAACTGTTGAAGGAACAGCTTCAATTTTTTAAATTGCATCTCCATCCTTTCAGGACTCATTTGGACAAGTTCCCGAGCAGCCTGATCCACCTTGTCCTGTTTTGAGCAGGGGGGTTGGAGTAAATGACCTGGCAGAGTTATTCTGTGATTTTTGTCATAAGCTGTTCAGCAATTGAATAATTTTCTAGGAACATGTGTATCCCAGTGTTTTAATCTATTTTGTGTGGCTGTATTACTGATCCTTAATTAAACTTTTCATAGATGCATTTGATACCAAAGGGAGCCTTGAACTTAATATACAAGGCAAAAAGTGTTCATAAAGGCAGGGGGGAAATCTTGAGATGACTGTAATTACTAAAAAACAGGAACTCTCTAGAACAAAGGCAAAAGAGGGAGAGACTTGTATATCTGGATCATTATATGTATAATGGACCATATCGGAATGATATATGTATGTGATCAAACATGATAGAGAATCATGAGATTGTCCATTGGAGAAATTTGTTTTATGGAGGTGTGAAAGCATTATTTTCCAATACACCATCGTTTTGGTTTAGGGAAGAGGGAAGGAGAGAAACTTTACAGTATTCTGGATAGCACAGTGCAAGAACACTGGGTAAAATACAACTTGCTGTCTACCATTGCATGAGACTGAAAAAGTGTTCTGCAGAAGTGTTTCTGCATTTTCTTTCCACTAGTGTCCTTTTTCTCTCTCGTTGCCTGCTTTTCTGTCCCTTCTAGCAGTTCTCTTGCCCTTTCTCATTTATTCCTTGTGATGCTGAAGCCTTTAAATTAAACAAATGTTGTTGCTCTAATACATGACTCTTCATTTGTTTAATGTATTCTGGCATGCCAGATGGGCATCTCTTTTTTTCTATTTTTGGGTTGAATTTGAGACAGTGTGACTTTACTTTTGTTTGGCTGTTCCTGTGGTGGTTTCTTACTTTACCACTGTTTCGGGCAATAATAGTACTATTACGATGATAGTAATCCCATTTCTGACAAGACAAACCATGGGGATGGGTGCTAGATAGTTTATTCCAGGAGAGAAACCTTGGATTATTACCAAGTAAAACAATGTGGTGGCACTTACAAGCTACCAGCAGTTCAAGAGGTGGGACTATGTAAGACAGTGGAGAAATTAATAGATTACTTACTGTAAAACATACTAGCTCGAAGTCATGTCTATGTCCAGTTCAGATTGTGTCCATCTGTCTATTTGCCTGCTTGTATTTACAGAGGAAGAGAGAGAGTGTTCCTGAGAGTGCCAGGTAAGTTAACGTGGTGGTGTTGGTCTCTCTAATGAGCTGACAGATTGCCCTTGAGTTATCAGATGGAGAGTGAGTGTCACAACTGGCCCAACTTCCTCCCTTCCACTGTTCTCACATCAGCTCAGCTGCAGCAAGCTGGGAAGAATGGAGGAGGGTGAGGAGGAAGTTATTTATACTTCGGTGTAAAAAAGGAAAAATGCAGCAGATCTCAGTTTATGAAGGGGAAGGAAGGCAAATTTGAGTGTTAGAGAGATTACCTGATCTTTTCTTTCTTTCCACAGCAGGAAAAACCCAAACTCTTGGAGCCTTTGGATTATGAAGCTGTTATCACAGAGATTGAAAAAAATATTGGGGATAACCCGTTTAAGGATCTGATATTATTCCCCGATGATGACTTTTCAGTAAGTATAAGGCAAATATGTGTTATTCTTTCCCTTAGGTTAGTCTGTTCATGTATTTATTTTATCTTCATTGCTAGAGGAAGAGCCAGAAGTTCCCCCAGGGCTCTCTAAGATTTTGTTAATTTATGCATAAAGCCTTACTTCCCTTTCACCAAATTCACTCTGGGTTTTTTTTGCTGACGTTTGTATGTGAGTGATTTTACTGTTCAGGATTAGATAAAGCTCAAAGCCCTGGTTGTTCCCAAACAGGAACTCAGAAAACATGTTATTCCATAATCTATACTTGTCTGTCTGCTCAGCACAGTGGTAGTTTGGCCAGTACTGG